>NW_025550456.1:0-60000 GCF_905237065.1 Salmo salar | reverse complement strand
AATAGACAACAGGTTCTTTAGAGAAGGATTACTGCTAATATTGAAATGTTCTTGGCTAAGTCCCAAATGGTATCATATTCTCTATGTAGTGCACTACATTTGACCAGGGCTGCACACACACCTGTTGTGGTCCTTTCCACAACAGGCTAATAAAAACAGATCAGATGTTGCCAGGAGTGTAGGACAACAAGGGTTGTTGTTCTCACCAATATTGGGATGTTTCAGCAGACGGCAATCCTGGCCTCTCTCTCAAGCTTCTGGTGGTCTGGAAACATGACAAACAGAGAGAGAGACAGAGAGACAGAGAGACAGAGAGAGAGACAGAGAGAGAGACAGAGCGAGACAAGAGACAGAGAAGAGACAGAGAGACAGCGAGAGAGCAGAGACAGAGAAGACGAGACAAGAGACAGAGAGAGACAGAGAGACAGTGAGACAGAGACAGAGAGAGACATAGAGAGAGACAGACAGAGACAGAGCGAGACAAGAGACAGAGAGAGAGACAGAGAGACAGAGAGAGACAGAGAGTGAGAGAGAGAGAGAGAGAGAGACAGAGAGAGAGAGAGAGAGAGAGAGAGAGACAGAGACAGAGAAGTGAATCCCTGTATTTCATTGTTTTCTATATCTACATAGACTATAGTGCTGTAGGTTATCCTTTACAGACTGTGATGCAAATGTCAGCCCGTAGAGGGCGTACTGTGTGTGTGTTGGAGGACAGCACAGTTGGCAGGTAACTGATGAAATTACTATAAATAAAACTTCATGTCCTCTATTTCTCCTCCTCTTAAAATCTCTCTCTCCCTCTCTGCCTCTCACCCCCATCTCTCTCTCCCTCTCTGCCTTTCACCCCCATCTATCTGTCCCCCTCTCCCTCTCACCCCCCATCTCTCTCTCCCTCTCACCCCATCTCTCTCTCCCCTCTCCTCTCCCCCCCATCTCTCTCCCTCTCTCCCTCTCACCCCCATCTCTCTCTCCCCTCTCCCTCTCACCCCCATCCATCTGTCCCTCTCTCCCTTTCACCCCCATCTATCTGTCCCTCTCTCCCTCTCACCCCCTCTCCCTCTCACCCCCATCTCTCTCTCCCTCTCTGCCTTCACCCCTCTCCCTCTCACCCCATCTATCTCTCCCTCTCTGCCTTTCACCCCCTCTCCCTCTCACCCCCATCTATCTCTCCCTCTCTGCCTTTCACCCCCTCTCCCTCTCACCCCATCTATCTCTCCCTCTCTGCCTTTCACCCCATCTATCTCTCACCCCCATCTATCTCTCCCTCCCTCCCTATCCACCTCTCTCTCTCTCCCTCCCTTCTCCCTCCCTCTCTCCCTCTCTCTCCCTCCCTTT
This sequence comes from Salmo salar, assembly GCF_905237065.1. NCBI lineage: Eukaryota > Metazoa > Chordata > Actinopteri > Salmoniformes > Salmonidae > Salmo > Salmo salar. Next base: position 58,665 of record NW_025550456.1, on the reverse strand, counting down.
CTCCCCCCTCTCGCTCTCTCCCTATTTCAATTCTACTTTATTCTAGTCTACTTTATTCTATTCTACTGTATTCTATTCCACTCTACTTCATTTTATTCTATTCTACTTTATTCTACTCTACTTTATTATATTCTACTCTACTTTATTCTACTCTACTTTATTATATTCTACTCTACTTTATTCTACACTACTCTATTATTTTCTACTCTACTTTATTCTACTTCATTATATTCTACTGTACTTTATTCTACTCTACTTTATTATATTCTACACTACTTTATTCTACACTACTCTATTATTTTCTACTCTACTTTAATCTACTTTATTCTACTCCACTCTACTCCTCTTATTCTATTCTACTCTTTTATATTCTACTACTAAGGTTCATCATAAGGATTCCCTGCTGCTTTCTAGGAATCAGTGATTTGATATACTGTATCACTTTACTGTGTGAATCAGAACAAAACGATTCCATTGGATTCAGTGAGTTCAATAGTGATTCAGAGTCACGTCAAAACAATTCAAATCAGAACTGTGTCAAGTGACTCTGATTCGGAACCGGTGAGTCAAGACGACCCAGTTTCACTTTGCCTCAGGACAGAGGGGGAGAGAACGGGAGAGAGCGACAGAGAGATGGGGAGCGAGAGAGAGAGAGAGAGAGGGAAAAAGAGAGAGGGGTCAGACAGACGTGTGTTTGCGTGAGTGTCGATTCCTAGAAGAGAGATATGAAAAGAGCGGGAGTGTGGAAGAAGAGCTTGAGAAAGAGATGGAGAGAAATGAAGGAGAAAGAGAGAGAGAAAAGAGAGATGGAGAGAGGAGGACAGAGGGAGAGATGGCGGAGAGAGGAGGACGGAGGGAGAGATGGAGGAGAGAGATGGAGAGAGGAGGGAGAGATGGAGGAGAGAGAGATAGAGAGAGGAGGACAGAGGGAGAGATGGAGGAGAGAGAGATGGAGAGAGGAGGGAGAGATGGAGGAGAGAGAGATAGAGAGAGAGGAGGACGGAGGGAGAGATGGAGGAGACAGATGGAGAGAGGAGGATGGAGAGAGAGAGAGATGGAGAGAGGAGGACGGAGGGAGAGATGGAGGAGAGAGGAGGACAGAGGGAGAGATGGAGGAGAGGAGTACGGAGGGTGAGATGGAGGAGAGAGAGATGGAGGACGGAGGGAGAGATGGAGGAGAGAGAGATGGATAGAGGAGGGAGGGAGAGATGGAGGAGAGAGAGATAGAGAGAGGAGGACGGAGGGAGAGATGGAGGAGAGAGGAGGATGGAGGGAGAGATGGAGGAGAGAGAGATGGAGAGAGGAGGGAGAGATGGAGGAGAGAGAGAGATAGAGAGAGAGAGGAGGATGGAGGGAGAGATGGAGGAGAGAGATGCAGAGAGGAGGATGGAGAGAGAGCGAGATGGAGAGAGGAGGACGGAGGGAGAGATGGAGGAGAGAGGAGGACAGAGGGAGAGATGGAGGGGAGGAGTACGGAGGGTGAGATGGAGGAGAGAGATGGAGGACGGAGGGAGAGATGGAGGAGAGAGAGATGGATAGAGGAGGGAGGGAGAGATGGAGGAGAGAGAGATAGAGAGAGGAGGACGGAGGGAGAGATGGAGGAGAGAGAGAGATGGCGAGAGAGAGATAGAGAGAGGAGGATGGAGGGAGAGCTGGAGGAGAGAGAGATAGATAGAGGAGGACGGAGGGAGATATGGAGAAGAGAGAGATGGAGGGAGAGATGGAGAAGAGAGAGATGGAGAGAGGAGGGAGGGAGAGATGGAGGAGAGAGAGATGGAGAGAGGAGGGAGGGAGAGATGGAGGAGATAGAGAGAGGAGGATGGAGGGAGAGATGGAGGAGAGAGAGATGGAGAGAGAAGGATGGAGGGAGAGATGGAGGAGAGGAGGATGGAGGGAGAGCTGGAGGAGAGAGAGATGGAGAGAGGAGGGAGAGATGGACGAGAGAGAGAGAGGAGGACGGAGGGAGAGATGGAGGAGAGAGAGATGGAGAGAGGAGGCAGGGAGAGATGGAGGAGATAGAGAGAGGAGGACAGAGGGAGAGACGGAGGAGAGAGAGACGAAGAGAGGAGGGAGGGAGAGATGGAGGAGATAGAAAGAGGAGGACGGAGGGAGAGATGGAGGAGAGAGAGATGGAGAGAGGAGGGAGGGAGAGATGGAGGAGAGGAGGACAGAGTGAATAATACTGTTAAATCAACACAGTATCCTCCATGACAGGACCAAGGACAACCTAACTATTATACCATCATCATCATCTACCCCTGGGTGCAAGGTCACTAATCTGTCCATCTCTCTCTCAACTTGCTTTCTCTCTCCCTCACTCGCTTTCTCTTTATATATATCTCTCTCAATCCCTCTCTCTCCCTCTCAATCCCTCTCTCTCTCTCTCCCGCCACAGGTAGTCTACCTCCCAGCCAGCCGGACATCTGTTGTCTAGCAACTCCTTGACCAATCGGAGTGCTCTGAACTCCCCTCTCCTCCCTTCTCCTCTGCTCACCTCCCCTTCCCCTCTACTATTTTCTGCAGTGGAACTACCACTGCATGCAAATGGCTGTCCCGGGAGCGTGCGCGCACACACACACACACACACACACACACACACACACACACACACACACACACACACACACACACACACACACACACACACACACACACACACACACACACACGCAAGCAAACACAAAAACCTCAACCTCATCCCTAATTTCCATCTCTCTCACAGACACGCTTATCCTTCTCTTTCTCGTTCTCTTTCTCATCTCTCTTCCCATCTCTCTATCCATCTCTCTATCCACACACACACACTGTACCAGACCAGACACTGTAACAAGACACCAAACTAAAGAAAATGGTCTGAACTTGGCGTAGACGTCATGTTCACCTACAAAAACATTGTGCGCGCATCCGAGAGGCAGGAAACAGACGGGGTTGACTTACAATCATAGGATTATTGACAACATATAAACTATATTTACTCTCCAAATGTTTATTGACAACATAAATACATTTACACAATGAGCACTTGTTGATTCTCAAATACATTGTTACAGTTGTTGGTTAACCTGTTATGGCTAGGGGGCAGTATTTTCACGGCTGGATAAAAAACGTACCCGATTTAATCTGGTTACTACTCCTGCCCAGTAACTAGAATATGCATATAATTATTGGCATTGGATAGAAAACACTCCAAAGTTTCTAAAACTGTTTGAATGGTGTCTGTGAGTATAACAGAACTCATATGGCAGGCAAAAACCTGAGAAGATTTCATGCAGGAAGTGGCCTGTCTGACAAGGTGTCGTTCTTCTTGTCTCTGTTTATTGAAGAGTGAGGATCTTAGCTGTCCCGTGACACTTCCTACGGCTGCCATAGGCTCTCAGAAGGCGGCAAAACGCTGAATCGTGGCTTTGCAGGCTCTGGCTGAAAAAAAGTAGCGCATTTGGGTAGTGGCTGGTTACAGTACTGTGAGACTCAGGCTCGTGCCCGCGTCGACCGAAAGCTTTGTTTTCTTTCCTATGTTTAGCTAAATGGACATTCCCGGTCGGAATATTATCGCTTTTTTACGAGAAAAATGGCATAAAAATGGATTTTAAACAGCGGTTGACATGCTTCGAAGTACGGTAATGGAATATTTAGATTTTTTTTGTCACGAATTGCGCCATGCGCGCGACCCTGATTTACCATTTCAGATAGTGTCTGGGACGCACGAACAAAACGCCGCTATTCGGATATAACGATGGATAATTTTGGACCAAACCAACATTTGTTATTGAAGTAGCAGTCCTGGGAGTGCATTCTGACGAAGACAACAAAAGGTAATCAAACTTTTATAATAGTAAATCTGATATTGGTGAGTGCTAAACTTGCCGGGTGTCTAAATAGCTAGCCCGTGATGGCTGGGCTATGTACTTAGAATATTGCAAAATGTTCTTTCACCAAAAAGCTATTTTAAAATCGGACATATCGAGTGCATAGAGGAGTTCTGTATCTATAATTCTTAAAATAATTGTTATGCTTTTTGTGAACGTTTATCGTGAGTAATTTAGTAAATTGTTAGCAAATTCCCCGGAAGTTTGCGGGGTATGCTAGTTCTGAACGTCACATGCTAATGTAAAAAGCTGTTTTTTGATATAAATATGAACTTGATTGAACAAAACATGCATGTATTTTATAACATAATGTCCTAGGTGTGTCATCTGATGAAGATCATCAAAGGTTAGTGCTGCATTTAGCTGTCTTCTGGGTTTTTGTGACATTATATGCTAGCTTGAAAAATGGGTGTCTGATTATTTCTGGCTTGGTACTCTGCTGACATAATCTAATGTTTTGCTTTCGCTGTAAAGCCTTTTTGAAATCGGACAGTGTGGTTAGATAAAGGAGAGTCTTGTCTTTAAAATGCTGTGAAATAGTCATATGTTTGAAAAATTGAAGTTTTTGTATTTTTGAGGAATTTGTAATTCGCGCCACGCCTATCATTGGATATTGGAGCAGGTGTTCCGCTAGCGGAACGTCTAGATGTAAGAGGTTAACTAGTCTTGTTGATTCTCAAATACATTGTTACAGTTGTTGGTTAGCTAGTCTTGTCATTGTTGCTAGCTATCTGACCATTCAGAATCTGAACCAGCAATACCACACGAAACAGTTCTACTGACCCGCAAAACCACAAGAAAAAGTTCTACTGACCCGCAAAACCACAAGAAACAGTTCTACTGACCCGGAAGAAACCACAAGAAACAGTTCTACTGACCCGCAAAACCACAAGAAACAGTTCTACTGACCCGCAAAACCACAAGAAACAGTTCTACTGACCCGCAAAACCACAAGAAACAGTTCTACTGACCCGCAAAACCACAAGAAACAGTTCTACTGTTCTCCCTCTCTCTCTGTATCTCTGTGCCCTCCCTCTCTCTCTGTATCTCTGTGCCCTCCCTCTCTCTCTGTATCTCTCTGCCCTCCCTCTCTCTCTCTGTATCTCTCTGCCCTCCCTCTCTCTCTGTATCGCTGTGCCCTCCCTCTCTCTCTCTGTATCTCTGTGCCCTCCCTCTCTCTCTCTGTATCTCTGTGCCCTCCCTCTCTCTCTGTATCTCTGTGCCCTCCCTCTCTCTCTGTATCTCTGTATCTCTCTGCCCTCCCTCTCTCTCTCTGTATCTCTGTATCTCTCTGCCCTCCCTCTCTCTCTCTGTATCTCTGTGCCCTCCCTCTCTCTGTATCTCTCTGCCCTCCCTCTCTCTCTGTATCTCTCTGCCCTCCCTCTCTCTGTATCTCTGTGCCCTCCCTCTCTCTCTCTGTATCTCTATGACCTCCCTCTCCCTCTCTCTGTATCTCTCTGCCCTCCCTCTCTCTGTATCTCTCTGCCCTCCCTCTCTCTCTGTATCTCTCTGCCCTCCCTCTCTCTCTCTGTATCTCTGTGCCCTCCCTCTCTCTCTGACCCTAAAGAATATGTAGCAGCTGCCTCAAGAACCGAAACTGAAAAGTAGGATGACACACACAGACTGCTATAGGTCACACAGTGAGAAGGACAGACAGACAGACAGACAGACAGACAGACAGACAGACAGACAGACAGACAGACAGACAGACAGACAGACAGACAGACAGACAGACAGACAGACAGACAGACAGACAGAAGAGAGAGCGAGAGCAAGAGACAGACAGACAGAGAGAGAGACAGAGAAAGAGAGAGCGAGAGACAGACAGAGAGAGCGAGAGCGAGAGACAGAGACAGGCAGAGAGAGAGAGAGCGAGAGAGACAGACTTTCTCTAATTAAGGGTGCCCTGGCTCTCTTTCTCCTCAGAGTCTGCTGCCCTAGTTAGTCACACATACACATAGACTAACAGTCACGTTCTCCACAGCTTTGTCCCATAATGCAGTTCAACAGGCAGTTCTCGCCAGACAGGTGAACAGACAATGAGCTGTTTGTGTGTGTGTGTGTGAGAGCGAGTATTTGGAACAAAAGACTGATCACCCCAATCCACAAAAGAGAATACAAATTTAACCACAATAACTACCGTGGGATTTGCATCAACAGCAACCTTGGGAAAATCCTCTGCATTATCATTAACAGGAGACTTGTACATTTCCTCAGTGAAAACAATGTACTGAGCGAATGTCAAATTGGGTGCCAATCCAAATTTCTTCATCCTCCTGAAGTTGAAGAGGCGCTGTTGCACCTTCTTCACCACACTGTCTGTGTGGGTGGACCATTTCAGTTTGTCAGTGATGTGTAAGCTGAGGAACTTTTCCACCTTCTCCCTTTGATGTGGATAGGGGGGTGCTCGCTCTGCTGTTTCCTGAAGTCTACGATCATCTCCTTTGTTTTGTTGACGTTGAGCGACAGGTTATTTTCCTCGCATTACACTCCCAGGGCCCTCACCTCCTCCCTGTAGGCTGTCTCGTCATCGATGGTAATCAAGCCTACTGCTGTTGTGTCGTCTGCATACTTGATGATTGAGTTGGAGGCGTGCATGGCCATGCAGTCGTGGGTGAACAGGGAGTACAGGAGAGGGTTGATCACACACCCTTGTGGGGCCCCTGTGTTGAGGGTCAGCGGGGTGGAGATGTTGTTACCTACCTTCACCACCTGGGGGCGACCCATCAGGAAGTCCAGGACCCAGTTGCACAGGGCGGGGTCAAGATCCAGGGTCTCGAGCTTAATGATGAGTTTGGAGGGTACTATGGTGTTGAATGCTGAGCTGTAGTCAACAAACAGCATTCGTACATAGGGATTCCTCTTGTCCAGATGGGATAGGGCAGTGCGCAGTGCGATGGTGATTGCATCGTCTGTGAACCTGTTGGGGCGGTAAGCAAATTGGAGTGGGTCTAGGGTGTCAGGTAAGGTGGAGGTGATATGGTCCTTGACTAGTCTCTCAAAGCACTTCATGATACCAGAAGTGAGTGCTATGGGGCGATAGTCATTTAGTTCAGCTACCTTTTCTTTCTTGGGTACAAGAGCAATGGTGGACATCTTGAAGCATGTGGGGACAGCAGACTGGGATAGGGAGAGATTGAATATGTCCGTAAACACTCCAGCCAGCTGGTCTGGAACGCACGAACAAAACGCCGCTATTCGGATATAACGATGGATTATTTTGGACCAAACCAACATTTGTTATTGAAGTAGCAGTCCTGGGAGTGCATTCTGACGAAGACAACAAAAGGTAATCAAACTTTTATAATAGTAAATATGATTATGGTGAGTGCTAAACTTGCCGGGTGTCTAAATAGCGAGCCCGTGATGCCTGGGCTATGTACTTAGAATATTGCAAAATGTGCTTTCACCAAAAAGCTATTTTAAAATCGGACATATCGAGTGCATAGAGGAGGTCTGTATCTATAATTCTTAAAATAATTGTTATGCTTTTTGTGAACGTTTATCGTGAGTAATTTAGTAAAATGTTAGCGAATTCCCCGGAAGTTTGCGGGGGTATGCTAGTTCTGAACGTCACATGCTAATGTAAAAAGCTGGTTTTTGATATAAATATGAACTTGATTGAACAAAACATGCATGTATTGTATAACATAATGTCCTAGGGTTGTCATCTGATGAAGATCATCAAAGGTGAGTGCTGCATTTAGCTGTCTTCTGGGTTTTGGTGACATTATATGCTGGCTTGAAAAATGGGTGTCTGATTATTTCTGGCTTGGTACTCTGCTGACATAATCTAATGTTTTGCTTTCGTTGTAAAGCCTTTTTGAAATCGGACAGTGTGGTTAGATTAACGAGAGTCTTGTCTTTAAATAGCTGTAAAATAGTCATATGTTTGAGAAATTGAAGTAATAGGATTTTTAAGGTTTTGAAAATCGCGCCACAGGCTTAAAGTGGCTGTTGAGTAGGTGGGACGCAAGCGTCCCACCTAGCCCATAGAGGTTAAAGAACAACCAGGCATCCTCGACTGACGGAATGAGGTCAATATCCTTCCAGGATACCCAGGCCAGGTCGATTAGAAAGGCCTGCTCGCAGAAGTGTTTTAGGGCGCGTTTGACAGTGATGAGGGGTGGTCGTTTGACCGCGGACCTATTACGGATGCAGGCAATGATCGCTGAGATCCTGATTGAAAACAGCACAGGTGTATTTGGACGGCAAGTTGGTCAGGATAATATCTATGAGCATGCCCATGTTTACGGATTTAGGGTTGTACCTGGTGGGTTCCTTGATCATTTGTGTGAGATTAAGGGCATCTACCTTAGATTGTAGGACTGCTGGGGTGTTAAGCATATCCCAGTTTAGGTCACCTAACAGAACAAACTCTGAAGATAGATGGGGGGCAATCAATTCACATATGGTGTCCAGGGCACAACTGGGAGCTGAGGGGGGGTCAATAACAAGCGGCAACAGTGAGAGACTTATTTCTGGAAAGATTGATTAAAAAAAATTAGAAACTCTAACTGTTTGGGCATAGACCTGGAAAGTATGACAGAACTTTACAAGATATCTCTGCAGTAGATTGCAACTCCTCCCCCTTTGGCAGTTCTATCTTGAACTGCCAAGTTGGGTATGCAAATCTCAGAATTTTTGGTGGCCTTCCTAAGCCAGGATTCAGACATGGCAAGGACATCAGGGTTGGCGGAGTGTGCTAAAGCAGTGAGTAAAACAAACTTAGGGAGGAGGCTTCTGATGTTAACCTCTCTAGGGTAGGGGGCAGTATTTGCACGGCCGGATAAAAAACGTACCCGATTTAATCTGGTTATTACTACTGCCCAGAAACTAGAATATGCATATAATTGTTTGATTTGGATAGAAAACACCCTAAAGTTTCTAAAACTGTTTGAATGGTGTCTGTGAGTATAACAGAACTCATATGGCAGGCAAAAACCTGAGAAGATTCCTTACAGGAAGTGCCCTCTCTGACCATTTCTTGGCCTTCTACACTCTCTTTATTGAAAACTGAGGATCTCTGCTGTAACGTGACACTTCCTACGGCTCCCATAGGCTCTCAGAAGACGGCAGAACGGGGAATGATGACTTTGCAGGCCATGGCTGAAAAACAGTAGCGCATTTGGATAGTGGTCGATCAGAGAACAATGAGACTGGGGCGCGCGTGCACGAGCCGACACCATGTTTTTCTGTTTTCGTCTTTGAACGAAAACAGGGTTTCCCGGTCGGAATATTATCGCTTTTTACGAGAAAAATCGCATAAAAATTGATTTTAAACAGCGGTTGACATGCTTCGAAGTACGGTAATGGAATATTTAGAATTTTTTGTCACGAAACGCGTCGGGCGCGTCACCCTTCGTCACCCTTCGGATAGTGTCTTGAACGCACGAACAAAACAGAGGATATTTGAACGTAACTATGGATTATTTTGAACCAAACCAACATTTGTTATTGAAGTAGAAGTCCTGGGAGTGCATTCTGACGAAGAACAGCAAAGGTAATCCAATTTTTCTTATAGTAAATCTGAGTTTGGTGAGGGCCAAACTTGGTGGGTGTCAAAATAGCTAGCCCGTGATGGCGAGCTATCTACTCAGAATATTGCAAAATGTGCTTTTGCCAAAAAGCTATTTTAAAATCGGACATAGCAATTGCATAAAGGAGTTCTGTATCTATAATTCTTAAAATAATTGTTAAGTTTTTTGTGAACGTTTATCGTGAGTAATTTAGTAAATTCACCGGAAGTTTGCGGTGGGTATGCTAGTTCTGAACGTCACATGCTAATGTAAAAAGCTGGTTTTTGATATAAATATGAACTTCATTGAACAAAACATGCATGTATTGTATAACATAATGTCCTAGGAGTGTCATCTGATGAAGATCATCAAAGGTTAGTGCTGCATTTAGCTGTTGTTTGGGTTTATGTGACATTATATGCTAGCTTGAAAAATGGGTGTCTGATTATTTCTGGCTGGGTACTCTGCTGACATAATCTAATGTTTTGCTTTCATTGTAAAGCCTTTTTGAAATTGGACAGTGTGGTTAGATTAACGAGAGTCTTGTCTTTAAAATGGTGTAAAATAGTCATATGTTTGAGAAATTGAAGTAATAGCATTTCTAAGGTATTTGAATATCGCGCCATGGGATTCCACTGGCTGTTGAGTAGGTGGGACGATTTCGTCCCACATACCCTAGAGAGGTTAACATGCATGAAACCAAGGCTTTTTCGATTACAGAAGTCAACAAATAAGGGTGCCTGAGGACATGCAGGACCTAGGTTAACCTCCACATCACCCGAGGAACAGAGGAGGAGTAGGATGAGGGTATGGCTAAAGGCTAGCAAAATTGGTCGGCTAGTGCGTTGGGGACTGAGAATAAAAGGAGCAGATTTCTGGGCATGGTAGAATAGATTCAGGGCATAATTTGCAGACAAGGGTATGGTGAGGTGCGTGTACAGAGGAGGTAAGCCCAGGCACTGAGTGATGATAAGAGAGGTTGCATTTCTGGACACGCTGGTTATACTGTGTGAGGTCACCGCATGTGTGGGAGGTGGGACAAAGGTGGTATCTGAGGCATGTACAGTCGGACTAGGGGCTCTGCAGTAAACTAAAACAATGATAACTATCCTAAACAACAGTATACAAGGCATATTGACATTTGAGAGAGACATAAAGCGAGGCATAAAGCAATCACAGGTGTTGATTGGGAGAGCTAGCTAAGACAACAACAGGTAAGACAACAACAGCTAATCAGCTAAGATAACAACAACAGGTAAAATGGCTTTGAATGGGCAGAGAGGGTCGGTTAACTACACACAGGGCCTGAGTTCGAGGCTGGGGCCGACAGATAAACAAAAGTAAACAAAGTGGAGTACCGTGATAAATGAACAGTCCAGCAGGCATCAGCTATGTAGCCAAGTGATCATAGGGTCCAGTGTACAGCAATAGAAGGAACAGGGAAGCCGCGGGGTAGTCGTTGCTACGCTAGCACACGGGAGACATGGCGATTAAGCTAGCAGGCAGGGGCCGACGTCCGGCAAAGGCCGGTTGAGGACACAGCAGATGGAATTACTTCTGCGGACCAGTCGTGGTGGTACGGCGGGGCGCCGTATCGATGAAGGGACCGGGCCAGATGGCGAAAGAGGTATTGTAGTTGTAGTAATTTCGTTTGCTTGATGGGAGATGCGCTTAGCTCAGGACTAGCTTCGGGGCTGGGCCACTCGGTGGCAGCTAGCTAGCTGTGATGATCAGGAGTAATGGTCCAGGGTTTACGGCAGGAATCCAGCGTTGTAGTGGAGAACAACAGTCCGAGGCTGGCAGGTATTATCCAGGCTAAAAAACGGCTGGTATCTGAGCAGAGGGTAAAGGCCGCTAGCAGTGGCTAACAATGACTGAATAGATAGTAGCTAATTAACTGGTTAGCTTCTGATGGAAGTTTAAGGTCTGAAAAAATAGTGGATCCGTGTCACATTGAGTGAGGCGGGTTACCGGAAGGTATATTTAATGGAAAAATGGAAAAGAGATTGAAAAATAAATTGAAATATACACAAAAAATATAAAAAGACAAAAAGAAATGAGAGGACGACAAACCACGTCTGCACTGCTACGCCATCTTGGAACGTTGATATCGGTGGTATCGGCGTCAGGGGGAATATACACGGCTGTGACTACAACCGGAGAGAATTTTCTTGGGAGTTTAATACAGTTGGCATTTGATTGGGAGGGATTCTAGGTCAGGTGAACAAAAGGACTTGAGTTTCTGCATGTTATCACAATCACACCATGAGTAATTAATCATGAAACATACACCACCGCTTTTCTTCTTCCCAGAGAGTTCTTTATTCCTATCTGCGCGGTGTACTGAGAACCCAACTGGCTATACGAACTCGGAGAGTATATCCCGAGAGAGCCATGTTTCCGTGAAATAGAGTATGTTACAATCCCTGATGTCTCTCTGGAAGGAGATCCTCGGCCTGAGCTCATCTACTTTATTATCCAGAGACTGAACATTAGCGAGTAAAATACTCGGAAGCGGGGTGGGTGCTGTGTGCGCCTCCTGAGCTGGACTAGAAATCCACTCCAAATACCTCTTCTCTGCCAGCGGTGTTTTGGATCAGCCTCTGGAATCAGCCTCTGGAATCAGCCTCTGGAATCAGTGTGTGTGTGTGTGTGTGTGTGTGTGTGTGTGTGTGTGTGTGTGTGTGTGTGTGTGTGTGTGTGTGTGTGTGTGTGTGTGTGTGTGTGTGTGTGTGTGTTTTGTCTGTTTGTGAGTCCAGCCCCCAGGAAGATTTGCCAGCAGCTACAATTACAGTGATAGATGTGAAAGAACTGGGTCGACTCCTCGAGAGATCTGTCCTTGAGACTACAAGACCAGCCAAATCCCTGGGTCTACAAACACACATACACACGCTGAACACACGGAAGCGCACACACACGCATGAACAAATGGACGCACGCACACACGTTCGGATGCACGGATACACTGAACACGCAAGCACACATAAACACATATGGATGCACGGATGCTGAACTCACACGCACACACACACACACACACAAACACACTAATACACACATGACACGCACATGAGCACACACATTCACAACAACAACACATCACACATCACACCAAGAAAACAGTCATCTTGGTTAACCCAGAGCTAAAGTCTCTGGTCAGACATCACACCAAGAAAACAGTCATCTTGGTTAAACCAGAACTAAAGTCTCTGGTCAGACATCACACCAAGAAAACAGTCGTCTTGGTTAACCAAGAAAGAACTTAAGACTCTGGTCAGACATCACACCAAGAAAACAGTCGTCTTGGTTAACACAGAACTGAAGTCTCTGGTCAGACATCACACCAAGAAAACAGTCATCTTGGTTAAACCAGAACTAAAGTCTCTGGTCAGACATCACACCAAGAAAACAGTCATCTTGGTTAACCCAGAACTAAAGCCTCTGGTCAGACATCACACCAAGAAAACAGTAATCTTGGTCAACCCAGAAAGACCTTAAGACTCTGGTCAGACATCACACCAAGAAAACAGTTGTCTCAGTTAACCCAGAACTAAAGCCTCTGGTCAGACATCACACCATGAAAACAGTCATCTTGGTTAACCCAGAACTAAAGCCTCTGGTCAGACATCACACCACGAAAACAGTCATCTTGGTTAACCCAGAACTAAAGTCTCTGGTCAGACATCACACCAAGAAAACAGTAATTTTGTTTTAACCCAGAACTAAAGTCTCTGGTCAGACATCACACCAAGAAAACAGTAATTTTGTTTTAACCCAGAACTAAAGTCTCTGGTCAGACATCACACCAAGAAAACAGTCATCTTGGTTAACCCAGAACTAAAGTCTCTGGTCAGACATCACACAAAGAAAACAGTCATTTTGTTTTAACCCAGAGCTAAAGTCTCTGGTCAGACATCACACCAAGAAAACAGTAATTTTGATTTAACCCAGAACTAAAGACTCTGGTCAGACATCACACCAAGAAAACAGTAATTTTGTTTTAACCCAGAACTAAAGACTCTGGTCAGACATCACACCAAGAAAACAGTCATTTTGTTTTAACCCAGAACTAAAGCCTCTGGTCAGACATCACACCGAGAAAACAGTCATCTTGGTTAACCCAGAACAAAAGACTCTGGTCAGACATCACACCAAGAAAACAGTCATTTTGTTTTAACCCAGAACTAAAGCCTCTGGTCAGACATCACACCAAGAAAACAGTCGTCTTGGTTAACCCAGAAAGACCTTAAGACTCTGGTCAGACATCACACCAAGAAAACAGTTGTCTAAGTTAACCCAGAACTAAAGACTCTGGTCATATATCACACCACGAAAACAGTCATCTTGGTTAACCCAGAACTAAAGTCTCTGGTCAGACATCACACCAAGAAAACAGTAATTTTGTTTTAACCCAGAACTAAAGTCTCTGGTCAGACATCACACCAAGAAAACAGTCATTTTGTTTTAACCCAGAACTAAAGTCTCTGGTCAGACATCACACCAAGAAAACAGTCATCTTGGTTAACCCAGAAAGAACTTAAGACTCTGTTCAGACATCACACCAAGAAAACAGTCATTTTGTTTTAACCCAGAACTAAAGTCTCTGGTCAGACATCACACCAAGAAAACAGTCATCTTGGTTAACCCAGAAAGACCTTAAGACTCTGGTCAGACATCACACCAAGAAAACAGTTGTCTTAGTTAACCCAGAACTAAAGACTCTGGTCAGACATCACACCAAGAAAACAGTCATCTTGGTTAACCCAGAAAGCTAAAGTCTCTGGTCAGACATCACACCAAGAAAACAGTTGTCTTAGTTAACCCAGAACTAAAGTCTCTGGTCAGACATCACACCAAGAAAACAGTCATCTTGGTTAACCCAGAAAGACCTAAAGACTCTGGTCAGACATCACACCAAGAAAACAGTTGTCTTAGTTAACCCAGAACTAAAGACTCTGGTCAGACATCACACCAAGAAAACAGTCATTTTGTTTTAACCCAGAACTAAAGTCTCTGGTCAGACATCACACCAAGAAAACAGTCATTTTGTTTTAACCCAGAACTAAAGACTCTGGTCAGACATCACACCAAGAAAACAGTCATCTTGGTTAACCCAGAACTAAAGACTCTGGTCAGACATCACACCAAGAAAACAGTCATTTTGTTTTAACCCAGAACTAAAGCCTCTGGTCAGACATCACACCAAGAAAACAGTCATTTTGTTTTAACCCAGAACTAAAGTCTCTGGTCAGACATCACACCAAGAAAACAGTCATCTTGGTTAACCCAGAACTAAAGACTCTGGTCAGACATCACAAATAGAAAACAGTCATCTTGGTCAACCCAGAAAGACCTTAAGACTCTGGTCAGACATCACACAAGGAAAACAGTCATTTTGTTTTAACCCAGAACTAAAGCCTCTGGTCAGACATCACACCGAGAAAACAGTCATCTTGGTTAACCCAGAACTAAAGACTCTGGTCAGACATCACACCAAGAAAACAGTCGTTTTAACCCAGAACTAAAGCCTCTGGTCAGACATCACACCAAGAAAACAGTCGTCTTGGTTAACCCAGAAAGACCTTAAGACTCTGGTCAGACATCACACCAAGAAAACAGTTGTCTAAGTTAACCAGGAACTAAAGACTCTGGTCATACATCACACCACGAAAACAGTCATCTTGGTTAACCCAGAACTAAAGTCTCTGGTCAGACATCACACCAAGAAAACAGTCATTTTGTTTTAACCCAGAACTAAAGTCTCTGGTCAGACATCACACCAAGAAAACAGTCATCTTGGTTAACCCAGAACTAAAGCCTCTGGTCAGACATCACACCGAGAAAACAGTCATCTTGGTTAACCCAGAACGAAAGACTCTGGTCAGACATCACACCAAGAAAACAGTCGTCTTGGTTAACCCAGAAAGACCTTAAGACTCTGGTCAGACATCACACCAAGAAAACAGTTGTCTAAGTTAACCCAGAACTAAAGACTCTGGTCATATATCACACCACGAAAACAGTCATCTTGGTTAACCCAGAACTAAAGTCTCTGGTCAGACATCACACCAAGAAAACAGTCATTTTGTTTTAACCCAGAACTAAAGACTCTGGTCAGACATCACACCAAGAAAACAGTCATCTTGGTTAACCCAGAAAGAACTTAAGTCTCTGTTCAGACATCACACCAAGAAAACAGTCATTTTGTTTTTAACCCAGAACTAAAGTCTCTGGTCAGACATCACACCAAGAAAACAGTAATTTTGTTTTAACCCAGAACTAAAGTCTCTGGTCAGACATCACAGCAAGAAAACAGTCATCTTGGTTAACCCAGAAAGAACTTAAGACTCTGGTCAGACATCACACCAAGAAAACAGTCATTTTGTTTTAACCCAGAACTAAAGTTTCTGGTCAGACATCACACCAAGAAAACAGTCATCTTGGTTAACCCAGAAAGACCTTAAGACTCTGGTCAGACATCACACCAAGAAAACAGTTGTCTTAGTTAACCCAGAACTAAAGACTCTGGTCAGACATCACACCAAGAAAACAGTCATCTTGGTTAACCCAGAAAAAACTAAAGACTCTGGTCAGACATCACACCAAGAAAACAGTCATTTTGTTTTAACCCAGAACTAAAGCCTCTGGTCAGACATCACACCAAGAAAACAGTCATTTTGTTTTCACCCAGAACTAAAGTCTCTGGTCAGACATCACACCAAGAAAACAGTCATCTTGGTTAACCCAGAACTAAAGACTCTGGTCAGACATCACACATAGAAAACAGTCATCTTGGTCAACCCAGAAAGACCTTAAGACTCTGGTCAGACATCACACCAAGAAAACTTTAATTTTGTTTTAACCCAGAACTAAAGTCTCTGGTCAGACATCACACCAAGAAAACTTTAATTTTGTTTTAACCCAGAACTAAAGTCTCTGGTCAGACATCACACCAAGAAAACAGTCATCTTGGTTAACCCAGAACTAAAGTCTCTGGTCAGACATCACACAAAGAAAACAGTAATTTTGTTTTAACCCAGAACTAAAGACTCTGGTCAGACATCACACCAAGAAAACAGTCATTTTGTTTTAACCCAGAACTAAAGCCTCTGGTCAGACATCACACCAAGAAAACAGTCATTTTGTTTTAACCCAGAACTAAAGTCTCTGGTCAGACATCACACCAAGAAAAACAGTCATCTTGGTTAACCCAGAACTAAAGACTCTGGTCAGACATCACACATAGAAAACAGTCATCTTGGTTAACCCAGAAAGAACTTAAGACTCTGGTCAGACATCACACCAAGAAAACAGTCATTTTGTTTTAACCCAGAACTAAAGCCTCTGGTCAGACATCACACCGAGAAAACAGTCATCTTGGTTAACCCAGAAAGCTTAAGACTCTGGTCAGACATCACACCAAGAAAACAGTCATTTTGTTTTAACCCAGAACTAAAGCCTCTGGTCAGACATCACACCAAGAAAACAGTCATCTTGGTTAACCCAGAAAACTGTCATCTTGGTTAACCCAGAACTAAAGCCTCTGGTCAGACATCACACCAAGAAAACAGTCGTCTTGGTTAACCCAGAAAGACCTTAAGACTCTGGTCAGACATCACACCAAGAAAACAGTTGTCTTAGTTAACCCAGAACTAAAGCCTCTGGTCAGACATCACACCACGAAAACAGTCATCTTGGTTAACCCAGAACTAAAGTCTCTGGTCAGACATCACACCAAGAAAACAGTAATTTTGCTTTAACCCAGAACTAAAGACTCCGGTCAGAAATCACACCAAGAAAACATTCATCTTGGTTAACCCAGAAAGACCTTAAGACTCTGGTCAGACATCACACCAAGAAAACAGTTGTCTTAGTTAACCCAGAACTAAAGTCTCTGGTCAGACATCACACAAAGAAAACAGTCATTTTGTTTTAACCCAGAGCTAAAGTCTCTGGTCAGACATCACACCAAGAAAACAGTCATTTTGTTTTTAACCCAGAACTAAAGTCTCTGGTCAGACATCACACCAAGAAAACAGTCATCTTGGTTAACACAGAAAGAACTAAAGACTCTGGTCAGACATCACACCAAGAAAACAGTCATCCTGGTTAACCCAGAACTAAAGCCTCTGGTCAGACATCACACCAAGAAAACAGTCATCTTGGTTAACCCAGAACTAAAGTCTCTGGTCAGACATCACACCAAGAAAACAGTCATCTTGGTTAACCCAGAACTAAAGTCTCTGTTCAGACATCACACCAAGAAAACAATCATTTTGTTTTAACACAGAACTAAAGTCTCTGTTCAGACATCACACCAAGAAAACAGTCATTTTGTTTTAACCCAGAACTAAAGTCTCTGTTCAGACATCACACCAAGAAAACAGTCATTTTGTTTTAACCCAGAACTAAAGTCTCTGGTCAGACATCACACCAAGAAAACAGTCATCTTGGTTAACCCAGAACTAAAGTCTCTGCTCAGACATCACACCAAGAAAACAGTAATTTTGTTTTAACCCAGAACTAAAGTCTCTGGTCAGACATCACACCAAGAAAACAGTCATCTTGGTTAACCCAGAAAGAACTTAAGACTCTGGTCAGACATCACACCAAGAAAACAGTCATCTTGGTTAACCCAGAACTTAAGTCTCTGGTCAGACATCACACCAAGGAAACAGTCATTTTGTTTTAACCCAGAACTAAAGTTTCTGGTCAGACATCACACCAAGAAAACAGTCATCTTGGTTAACCCAGAAAGAACTTAAGACTCTGGTCAGACATCACACCAAGAAAACAGTCATCTTGGTTAATTCAGAACTAAAGTCTCTGGTCAGACATCACACCAAGAAAACAGTAATCTTGGTTAACCAAGAACTAAAGCCTCTGGTCAGACATCACACCAAGAAAACATTCATCTTGGTTAACCCAGAAAGACCTTAAGACTCTGGTCAGACATCACACCAAGAAAACAGTTGTCTTAGTTAACCCAGAACTAAAGACTCTGGTCAGACATCACACCAAGAAAACAGTCATCTTGGTTAACCCAGAACTAAAGTCTCTGGTCAGACATCACACCAAGAAAACAGTAATTTTGTTTTAACCCAGAACTAAAGTCTCTGGTCAGACATCACACCAAGAAAACAGTCATCTTGGTTAACCCAGAACTAAAGACTCTGGTCAGACATCACACCAAGAAAACAGTAATTTTGTTTTAACCCAGAACTAAAGACTCTGGTCAGACATCACACCAAGAAAACAGTCATTTTGTTTTAACCCAGAACTAAAGCCTCTGGTCAGACATCACACCAAGAAAACAGTCATTTTGTTTTAACCCAGAACTAAAGTCTCTGGTCAGACATCACACCAAGAAAACAGTCATCTTGGTTAACCCAGAACTAAAGACTCTGGTCAGACATCACACATAGAAAACAGTCATCTTGGTTAACCCAGAAAGAACTTAAGACTCTGGTCAGACATCACACAAGGAAAACAGTCATTTTGTTTTAACCCAGAACTAAAGCCTCTGGTCAGACATCACACCGAGAAAACAGTCATCTTGGTTAACCCAGAACTAAAGACTCTGGTCAGACATCACACCAAGAAAACAGTCATTTTGTTTTAACCCAGAACTAAAGCCTCTGGTCAGACATCACACCAAGAAAACAGTCGTCTTGGTTAACCCAGAACTAAAGCCTCTGGTCAGACATCACACCAAGAAAACAGTCATCTTGGTCAACCCAGAAAGACCTTAAGACTCTGGTCAGACATCACACCAAGAAAACAGTTGTCTCAGTTAACCCAGAACTAAAGCCTCTGGTCAGACATCACACCACGAAAACAGTCATCTTGGTTAACCCAGAACTAAAGTCTCTGGTCAGACATCACACCAAGAAAACAGTAATTTTGTTTTAACCCAGAACTAAAGTCTCTGGTCAGACATCACACCAAGAAAACAGTAATTTTGTTTTAACCCAGAACTAAAGTCTCTGGTCAGACATCACACCAAGAAAACAGTCATCTTGGTTAACCCAGAACTAAAGTCTCTGGTCAGACATCACACAAAGAAAACAGTCATTTTGTTTTAACCCAGAGCTAAAGTCTCTGGTCAGACATCACACCAAGAAAACAGTAATTTTGTTTTAACCCAGAACTAAAGACTCTGGTCAGACATCACACCAAGAAAACAGTCATTTTGTTTTAACCCAGAACTAAAGCCTCTGGTCAGACATCACACCAAGAAAACAGTCATTTTGTTTTAACCCAGAACTAAAGTCTCTGGTCAGACATCACACCAAGAAAAACAGTCATCTTGGTTAACCCAGAACTAAAGACTCTGGTCAGACATCACACATAGAAAACAGTCATCTTGGTTAACCCAGAAAGAACTTAAGACTCTGGTCAGACATCACACCAAGAAAACAGTCATTTTGTTTTAACCCAGAACTAAAGCCTCTGGTCAGACATCATACCGAGAAAACAGTCATCTTGGTTAACCCAGAACTAAAGACTCTGGTCAGACATCACACCAAGAAAACAGTCATTTTGTTTTAACCCAGAACTAAAGCCTCTGGTCAGACATCACACCAAGAAAACAGTCATCTTGGTTAACCCAGAAAGACCTTAAGACTCTGGTCAGACATCACACCAAGAAAACATTTGTCTTAGTTAACATAGAACTAAAGACTCTGGTCATACATCACACCACGAAAACAGTCATCTTGGTTAACCCAGAACTAAAGTCTCTGGTCAGACATCACACCAAGAAAACAGTAATTTTGTTTTAACCCAGAAAAAAAGTCTCTGGTCAGACATCACACCAAGGAAACAGTCATTTTGTTTTAACCCAGAACTAAAGTCTCTGGTCAGACATCACACCAAGAAAACAGTCATCTTGGTTAACCCAGAACTAAAGCCTCTGGTCAGACATCACACCAAGAAAACAGTCATCTTGGTTAACCCAGAACTAAAGCCTCTGGTCAGACATCACACCAAGAAAACAGTCATCTTGGTTAACCCAGAACTAAAGTCTCTGGTCAGACATCACACCAAGAAAACAGTCATTTTGTTTTAACCCAGAACTAAAGCCTCTGGTCAGACATCACACCAAGAAAACAGTCGTCTTGGTTAACCCAGAAAGACCTTAAGACTCTGGTCAGACATCACACCAAGAAAACAGTTGTCTTAGTTAACCCAGAACTAAAGCATCTGGTCAGACATCACACAACGAAAACAGTCATCTTGGTTAACCCAGAACTAAAGTCTCTGGTCAGACATCACACCAAGAAAACAGTAATTTTGCTTTAACCCAGAACTAAAGACTCTGGTCAGACATCACACCAAGAAAACATTCATCTTGGTTAACCCAGAAAGACCTTAAGTCTCTCGTCAGACATCACACAAAGAAAACAGTCATTTTGTTTTAACCCAGAGCTAAAGTCTCTGGTCAGACATCACACCAAGAAAACAGTCATTTTGTTTTAACCCAGAACTAAAGTCTCTGGTCAGACATCACACCAAGAAAACAGTCATCTTGGTTTAACCCAGAAGAACTAAAGACTCTGGTCAGACATCACACCAAGAAAACAGTCATCCTGGTTAACCCAGAACTAAAGCCTCTGGTCAGACATCACACCAAGAAAACAGTCATCTTGGTTAACCCAGAACTAAAGTCTCTGGTCAGACATCACACCAAGAAAACAGTCATCTTGGTTAACCCAGAACTAAAGTCTCTGTTCAGACATCACACCAAGAAAACAGTCATTTTGTTTTAACCCAGAACTAAAGTCTCTGGTCAGACATCACACCAAGAAAACAGTCATCTTGGTTAAACCAGAACTAAAGTCTCTGGTCAGACATCACACCAAGAAAACAGTCATTTTGTTTTAACCCAGAACTAAAGTCTCTGGTCAGACATCACACCAAGAAAACAGTCATCTTGGTTAACCCAGAACTAAATACTCTGGTCAGACATCACACCAAGAAAACAGTCATCTTGGTTAACCCAGAACTAAAGTCTCTGGTCAGACATCACACCAAGAAAACAGTCATTTTGTTTTAACCCAGAACTAAAGTCTCTGGTCAGACATCACACCAAGAAAACAGTCATCTTGGTTAACCCAAAACTAAAGACTCTGGTCAGACATCACACCGAGAAAACAGTCATCTTGGTTAACCCAGAAAGAACTTAAGACTCTGGTCAGACATCACACCAAGAAAACAGTCATCTTGGTTAACTCAGAACTAAAGTCTCTGTTCAGACATCACACCAAGAAAACAGTAATCTTGGTTAACCCAGAACTAAAGACTCTGGTCAGACATCACACCACGAAAACAGTAATGTTGTTTCAACCCAGAACTAAAGTCTGTGGTCAGACACCACACCAAGAAAACAGTCATCTTGGTTAACCCAGAAAGAACTTAAGTCTCTGGTCAGACATCACACCAAGAAAACAGTCATCTTGGTTAACCCAGAACTAAAGCCTCTGGTCAGACATCACACCAAGAAAACAGTCATCTTGGTTAACCCAGAACTAATGTCTCTGGTAAGACATCACACCAAGAAAACAGTCATCTTGGTTAACCCAGAACTAAAGTCTCTGGTCAGACATCACACCAAGAAAACAGTAATTTTGTTTTAACCCAGAACAAAAGTCTCTGGTCAGACATCACACCAAGGAAACAGTCATCTTGGTTTAACCCAGAACTAAAGTCTCTGGTCAGACATCACACCAAGAAAACAGTCATCTTGGTTAACCCAGAACTAAAGCCTCTGGTCAGACATCACACCAAGAAAACAGTCATCTTGGTTAACCCAGAACTAATGTCTCTGGTCAGACATCACACCAAGAAAACAGTCATCTTGGTTAACCCAGAACTAAAGTCTCTGGTCAGACATCACACCAAGAAAACAGTCATTTTGTTTTAACCCAGAACTAAAGCCTCTGGTCAGACATCACACCAAGAAAACAGTCATCTTGGTTAACCCAGAAAGACCTTAAGACTCTGGTCAGACATCACACCAAGAAAACAGTTGTCTTAGTTAACCCAGAACTAAAGCATCTGGTCAGACATCACACAACGAAAACAGTCATCTTGGTTAACCCAGAACTAAAGTCTCTGGTCAGACATCACACCAAGAAAACAGTAATTTTGCTTTAACCCAGAACTAAAGACTCCGGTCAGACATCACACCAAGAAAACATTCATCTTGGTTAACCCAGAAAGACCTTAAGTCTCTCGTCAGACATCACACAAAGAAAACAGTCATTTTGTTTTAACCCAGAGCTAAAGTCTCTGGTCAGACATCACACCAAGAAAACAGTCATTTTGTTTTTAACCCAGAACTAAAGTCTCTGGTCAGACATCACACCAAGAAAACAGTCATCTTGGTTAACCCAGAAAGAACTAAAGACTCTGGTCAGACATCACACCAAGAAAACAGTCATCCTGGTTTAACCCAGAACTAAAGCCTCTGGTCAGACATCACACCAAGAAAACAGTCATCTTGGTTAACCCAGAACTAAAGTCTCTGGTCAGACATCACACCAAGAAAACAGTCATCTTGGTTAACCCAGAACTAAAGTCTCTGTTCAGACATCACACCAAGAAAACAGTCATTTTGTTTTAACCCAGAACTAAAGTCTCTGGTCAGACATCACACCAAGAAAACAGTCATCTTGGTTTAACCCAGAACTAAAGACTCTGGTCAGACATCACACCAAGAAAACAGTCATCTTGGTTAACCCAGAACTAAAGTCTCTGGTCAGACATCACACCAAGAAAACAGTCATTTTGTTTTAACCCAGAACTAAAGTCTCTGGTCAGACATCACACCAAGAAAACAGTCATCTTGGTTAACCCAGAACTAAAGACTCTGGTCAGACATCACACCGAGAAAACAGTCATCTTGGTTAACCCAGAAAGAACTTAAGACTCTGGTCAGACATCACACCAAGAAAACAGTCATCTTGGTTAACCCAGAACTAAAGCCTCTGTTCAGACATCACACCAAGAAAACAGTCATCTTGGTTAACCCAGAACTAAAGTCTCTGGTCAGACATCACACCACGAAAACAGTAATTTTGTTTCAACCCAGAACTAAAGTCTCTGGTCAGACACCACACCAAGAAAACAGTCATCTTGGTTAACCCAGAAAGAACTTAAGTCTCTGGTCAGACATCACACCAAGAAAACAGTCATCTTGGTTAACCCAGAACTAAAGACTCTGGTCAGACATCACACCAAGAAAACAGTAATTTTGTTTTAACCCAGAACTAAAGACTCTGGTCAGACATCACACCAAGAAAACAGTCATTTTGTTTTAACCCAGAACTAAAGCCTCTGGTCAGACATCACACCAAGAAAACAGTCATCTTGGTTTAACCCAGAACTAAAGTCTCTGGTCAGACATCACACCAAGAAAACAGTCATCTTGGTTAACCCAGAACTAAAGCCTCTGGTCAGACATCACACCAAGAAAACAGTCATCTTGGTTAACCCAGAACTAATGTCTCTGGTAAGACATCACACCAAGAAAACAGTCATCTTGGTTAACCCAGAACTAAAGTCTCTGGTCAGACATCACACCAAGAAAACAGTCATTTTGTTTTAACCCAGAACTAAAGCCTCTGGTCAGACATCACACCAAGAAAACAGTCGTCTTGGTTAACCCAGAAAGACCTTAAGACTCTGGTCAGACATCACACCAAGAAAACAGTTGTCTTAGTTAACCCAGAACTAAAGCATCTGGTCAGACATCACACAAAGAAAACAGTCATCTTGGTTAACCCAGAACTAAAGTCTCTGGTCAGACATCACACCAAGAAAACAGTAATTTTGCTTTAACCCAGAACTAAAGACTCCGGTCAGACATCACACCAAGAAAACATTCATCTTGGTTAACCCAGAAAGACCTTAAGTCTCTCGTCAGACATCACACAAAGAAAACAGTCATTTTGTTTTAACCCAGAGCTAAAGTCTCTGGTCAGACATCACACCAAGAAAACAGTCATTTTGTTTTTAACCCAGAACTAAAGTCTCTGGTCAGACATCACACCAAGAAAACAGTCATCTTGGTTAACCCAGAAAGAACTAAAGACTCTGGTCAGACATCACACCAAGAAAACAGTCATCCTGGTTAAGCCAGAACTAAAGCCTCTGGTCAGACATCACACCAAGAAAACAGTCATCTTGGTTAACCCAGAACTAAAGTCTCTGGTCAGACATCACACCAAGAAAACAGTCATCTTGGTTAACCCAGAACTAAAGTCTCTGTTCAGACATCACACCAAGAAAACAGTCATTTTGTTTTAACCCAGAACTAAAGTCTCTGGTCAGACTTCACACCAAGAAAACAGTCATCTTGGTTAAACCAGAACTAAAGTCTCTGGTCAGACATCACACCAAGAAAACAGTCATTTTGTTTTAACCCAGAACTAAAGTTTCTGGTCAGACATCACACCAAGAAAACAGTCATCTTGGTTAACCCAGAACTAAATAATCTGGTCAGACATCACACCAAGAAAACAGTCATCTTGGTTAACCCAGAACTAAAGTCTCTGGTCAGACATCACACCAAGAAAACAGTCATCTTGGTTAACCCAAAACTAAAGACTCTGGTCAGACATCACACCGAGAAAACAGTCATCTTGGTTAACCCAGAAAGAACTTAAGACTCTGGTCAGACATCACACCAAGAAAAAAGTCATCTTGGTTAACTCAGAACTAAAGTCTCTTTTCAGACATCACACCAAGAAAACAGTAATCTTGGTTAACCCAGAACTAAAGACTCTGGTCAGACATCACACCACGAAAACAGTAATGTTGTTTCAACCCAGAACTAAAGTCTGTGGTCAGACACCACACCAAGAAAACAGTCATCTTGGTTAACCCAGAAAGAACTTAAGTCTCTGGTCAGACATCACACCAAGAAAACAGTCCTCTTGGTTAACCCAGAACTAAAGACTCTGGTCAGACATCACACCAAGAAAACAGTAATTTTGTTTTAACCCAGAACTAAAGACTCTGGTCAGACATCACACCAAGAAAACAGTCATTTTGTTTTAACCCAGAACTAAAGCCTCTGGTCAGACATCACACCAAGAAAACAGTCATTTTGTTTTAACCCAGAACTAAAGTCTCTGGTCAGACATCACACCAAGAAAACAGTCATCTTGGTTAACCCAGAACTAAAGACTCTGGTCAGACATCACACATAGAAAACAGTCATCTTGGTTAACCCAGAAAGAACTTAAGACTCTGGTCAGACATCACACAAGGAAAAAAGTCATTATCGTTTTAACCCAGAACTAAAGCCTCTGGTCAGACATCACACCGAGAAAACAGTCATCTTGGTTAACCCAGAACTAAAGACTCTGGTCAGACATCACACCAAGAAAACAGTCATTTTGTTTTAACCCAGAACTAAAGCCTCTGGTCAGACATCACACCAAGAAAACAGTCGTCTTGGTTAACCCAGAAAGACCTTAAGACTCTGGTCAGACATCACACCAAGAAAACAGTTGTCTAAGTTAACCCAGAACTAAAGACTCTGGTCAGACATCACACCAAGAAAACAGTCATTTTGTTTTAACCCAGAACTAAAGTCTCTGGTCAGACATCACACCAAGAAAACAGTCATCTTGGTTAACCCAGAACTAAAGACTCTGGTCAGACATCACACATAGAAAACAGTCATCTTGGTTAACCCAGAAAGAACTTAAGACTCTGGTCAGACATCACACCAAGAAAACAGTCATCTTGGTTAACCCAGAACTAAAGTCTCTGTTCAGACATCACACCAAGAAAACAGTAATCTTGGTTAACCCAGAACTAAAGACTCTGGTCAGACATCACACCACGAAAACAGTAATGTTGTTTCAACCCAGAACTAAAGTCTCTGGTCAGACACCACACCAAGAAAACAGTCATCTTGGTTAACCCAGAAAGAACTTAAGTCTCTGGTCAGACATCACACCAAGAAAACAGTCATCTTGGTTAACCCAGAACTAAAGACTCTGGTCAGACATCACACCAAGAAAACAGTAATTTTGTTTTAACCCAGAACTAAAGACGCTGGTCAGACATCACACCAAGAAAACAGTCATTTTGTTTTAACCCAGAACTAAAGCCTCTGGTCAGACATCACACCAAGAAAACAGTCATTTTGTTTTAACCCAGAACTAAAGTCTCTGGTCAGACATCACACCAAGAAAACAGTCATCTTGGTTAACCTAGAACTAAAGACTCTGGTCAGACATCACAAATAGAAAACAGTCATCTTGGTTAACCCAGAAAGAACTTAAGACTCTGGTCAGACATCACACCAAGAAAAAAGTCATCTTGGTTAACTCAGAACTAAAGTCTCTTTTCAGACATCACACCAAGAAAACAGTAATCTTGGTTAACCCAGAACTAAAGACTCTGGTCAGACATCACACCACGAAAACAGTAATGTTGTTTCAACCCAGAACTAAAGTCTCTGGTCAGACACCACACCAAGAAAACAGTCATCTTGGTTAACCCAGAAAGAACTTAAGTCTCTGGTCAGACATCACACCAAGAAAACAGTCATCTTGGTTAACCCAGAACTAAAGACTCTGGTCAGACATCACACCAAGAAAACAGTAATTTTGTTTTAACCCAGAACTAAAGACTCTGGTCAGACATCACACCAAGAAAACAGTCATTTTGTTTTAACCCAGAACTAAAGCCTCTGGTCAGACATCACACCAAGAAAACAGTCATTTTGTTTTAACCCAGAACTAAAGTCTCTGGTCAGACATCACACCAAGAAAACAGTCATCTTGGTTAACCCAGAACTAAAGACTCTGGTCAGACATCACACATAGAAAACAGTCATCTTGGTTAACCCAGAAAGAACTTAAGACTCTGGTCAGACATCACACAAGGAAAAAAGTCATTATCGTTTTAACCCAGAACTAAAGCCTCTGGTCAGACATCACACCGAGAAAACAGTCATCTTGGTTAACCCAGAACTAAAGACTCTGGTCAGACATCACACCAAGAAAACAGTCATTTTGTTTTAACCCAGAACTAAAGCCTCTGGTCAGACATCACACCAAGAAAACAGTCGTCTTGGTTAACCCAGAAAGACCTTAAGACTCTGGTC
Source organism: Salmo salar (assembly GCF_905237065.1). Lineage (NCBI taxonomy): Eukaryota > Metazoa > Chordata > Actinopteri > Salmoniformes > Salmonidae > Salmo > Salmo salar. Next base: position 31,150 of record NW_025550456.1, on the reverse strand, counting down.
AGACATCACACCAAGAAAACAGTTGTCTAAGTTAACCCAGAACTAAAGACTCTGGTCAGACATCACACCAAGAAAACAGTCATCTTGTTTTAACCCAGAACTAAAGTCTCTGGTCAGACATCACACCAAGAAAACAGTCATCTTGGTTAACCCAGAACTAAAGACTCTGGTCAGACATCACACATAGAAAACAGTCATCTTGGTTAACCCAGAAAGAACTTAAGACTCTGGTCAGACATCACACCAAGAAAACAGTCATCTTGGTTAACCCAGAACTAAAGTCTCTGTTCAGACATCACACCAAGAAAACAGTAATCTTGGTTAACCCAGAACTAAAGACTCTGGTCAGACATCACACCACGAAAACAGTAATGTTGTTTCAACCCAGAACTAAAGTCTGTGGTCAGACACCACACCAAGAAAACAGTCATCTTGGTTAACCCAGAAAGAACTTAAGTCTCTGGTCAGACATCACACCAAGAAAACAGTCATCTTGGTTAACCCAGAACTAAAGACTCTGGTCAGACATCACACCAAGAAAACAGTAATTTTGTTTTAACCCAGAACTAAAGACGCTGGTCAGACATCACACCAAGAAAACAGTCATTTTGTTTTAACCCAGAACTAAAGCCTCTGGTCAGACATCACACCAAGAAAACAGTCATTTTGTTTTAACCCAGAACTAAAGTCTCTGGTCAGACATCACACCAAGAAAACAGTCATCTTGGTTAACCTAGAACTAAAGACTCTGGTCAGACATCACAAATAGAAAACAGTCATCTTGGTTAACCCAGAAAGAACTTAAGACTCTGGTCAGACATCACACAAGGAAAACAGTCATTTTGTTTTAACCCAGAACTAAAGCCTCTGGTCAGACATCACACCGAGAAAACAGTCATCTTGGTTAACCCAGAACTAAAGACTCTGGTCAGACATCACACCAAGAAAACAGTCATCTTGGTTAACCCAGAACTAATGTCTCTGGTAAGACATCACACCAAGAAAACAGTCATCTTGGTTAACCCAGAACTAAAGTCTCTGGTCAGACATCACACCAAGAAAACAGTCATTTTGTTTTAACCCAGAACTAAAGCCTCTGGTCAGACATCACACCAAGAAAACAGTCGTCTTGGTTAACCCAGAAAGACCTTAAGACTCTGGTCAGACATCACACCAAGAAAACAGTTGTCTTAGTTAACCCAGAACTAAAGCATCTGGTCAGACATCACACAACGAAAACAGTCATCTTGGTTAACCCAGAACTAAAGTCTCTGGTCAGACATCACACCAAGAAAACAGTAATTTTGCTTTAACCCAGAACTAAAGACTCCGGTCAGACATCACACCAAGAAAACATTCATCTTGGTTAACCCAGAAAGACCTTAAGTCTCTCGTCAGACATCACACAAAGAAAACAGTCATTTTGTTTTAACCCAGAGCTAAAGTCTCTGGTCAGACATCACACCAAGAAAACAGTCATTTTGTTTTTAACCCAGAACTAAAGTCTCTGGTCAGACATCACACCAAGAAAACAGTCATCTTGGTTAACCCAGAAAGAACTAAAGACTCTGGTCAGACATCACACCAAGAAAACAGTCATCCTGGTTAAGCCAGAACTAAAGCCTCTGGTCAGACATCACACCAAGAAAACAGTCATCTTGGTTAACCCAGAACTAAAGTCTCTGGTCAGACATCACACCAAGAAAACAGTCTACTTGGTTAACCCAGAACTAAAGTCTCTGTTCAGACATCACACCAAGAAAACAGTCATTTTGTTTTAACCCAGAACTAAAGTCTCTGGTCAGACATCACACCAAGAAAACAGTCATCTTGGTTAAACCAGAACTAAAGTCTCTGGTCAGACATCACACCAAGAAAACAGTCATTTTGTTTTAACCCAGAACTAAAGTTTCTGGTCAGACATCACACCAAGAAAACAGTCATCTTGGTTAACCCAGAACTAAATAATCTGGTCAGACATCACACCAAGAAAACAGTCATCTTGGTTAACCCAGAACTAAAGTCTCTGGTCAGACATCACACCAAGAAAACAGTCATTTTGTTTTAACCCAGAACTAAAGTCTCTGGTCAGACATCACACCAAGAAAACAGTCATCTTGGTTAACCCAAAACTAAAGACTCTGGTCAGACATCACACCGAGAAAACAGTCATCTTGGTTAACCCAGAAAGAACTTAAGACTCTGGTCAGACATCACACCAAGAAAACAGTCATCTTGGTTAACTCAGAACTAAAGTCTCTGTTCAGACATCACACCAAGAAAACAGTAATCTTGGTTAACCCAGAACTAAAGACTCTGGTCAGACATCACACCACGAAAACAGTAATGTTGTTTCAACCCAGAACTAAAGTCTGTGGTCAGACACCACACCAAGAAAACAGTCATCTTGGTTAACCCAGAAAGAACTTAAGTCTCTGGTCAGACATCACACCAAGAAAACAGTCATCTTGGTTAACCCAGAACTAAAGACTCTGGTCAGACATCACACCAAGAAAACAGTAATTTTGTTTTAACCCAGAACTAAAGACTCTGGTCAGACATCACACCAAGAAAACAGTCATTTTGTTTTAACCCAGAACTAAAGCCTCTGGTCAGACATCACACCAAGAAAACAGTCATTTTGTTTTAACCCAGAACTAAAGTCTCTGGTCAGACATCACACCAAGAAAACAGTCATCTTGGTTAACCCAGAACTAAAGCCTCTGGTCAGACATCACACCAAGAAAACAGTCATCTTGGTTAACCCAGAACTAATGTCTCTGGTAAGACATCACACCAAGAAAACAGTCATCTTGGTTAACCCAGAACTAAAGTCTCTGGTCAGACATCACACCAAGAAAACAGTAATTTTGTTTTAACCCAGAAAAAAAGTCTCTGGTCAGACATCACACCAAGGAAACAGTCATTTTGTTTTAACCCAGAACTAAAGTCTCTGGTCAGACATCACACCAAGAAAACAGTCATCTTGGTTAACCCAGAACTAAAGCCTCTGGTCAGACATCACACCAAGAAAACAGTCATCTTGGTTAACCCAGAACTAAAGCCTCTGGTCAGACATCACACCAAGGAAACAGTCATTTTGTTTTAACCCAGAACTAAAGTCTCTGGTCAGACATCACACCAAGAAAACAGTCATCTTGGTTAACCCAGAACTAAAGCCTCTGGTCAGACATCACACCAAGAAAACAGTCATCTTGGTTAACCCAGAACTAATGTCTCTGGTAAGACATCACACCAAGAAAACAGTCATCTTGGTTAACCCAGAACTAAAGTCTCTGGTCAGACATCACACCAAGAAAACAGTAATTTTGTTTTAACCCAGAAAAAAAGTCTCTGGTCAGACATCACACCAAGAAAACAGTCATTTTGTTTTAACCCAGAACTAAAGCCTCTGGTCAGACATCACACCAAGAAAACAGTCGTCTTGGTTAACCCAGAAAGACCTTAAGACTCTGGTCAGACATCACACCAAGAAAACAGTTGTCTTAGTTAACCCAGAACTAAAGCATCTGGTCAGACATCACACAACGAAAACAGTCATCTTGGTTAACCCAGAACTAAAGTCTCTGGTCAGACATCACACCAAGAAAACAGTAATTTTGCTTTAACCCAGAACTAAAGACTCCGGTCAGACATCACACCAAGAAAACATTCATCTTGGTTAACCCAGAAAGACCTTAAGTCTCTCGTCAGACATCACACAAAGAAAACAGTCATTTTGTTTTAACCCAGAGCTAAAGTCTCTGGTCAGACATCACACCAAGAAAACAGTCATTTTGTTTTTAACCCAGAACTAAAGTCTCTGGTCAGACATCACACCAAGAAAACAGTCATCTTGGTTAACCCAGAAAGAACTAAAGACTCTGGTCAGACATCACACCAAGAAAACAGTCATCCTGGTTAAGCCAGAACTAAAGCCTCTGGTCAGACATCACACCAAGAAAACAGTCATCTTGGTTAACCCAGAACTAAAGTCTCTGTTCAGACATCACACCAAGAAAACAGTCATTTTGTTTTAACCCAGAACTAAAGTCTCTGGTCAGACATCACACCAAGAAAACAGTCATCTTGGTTAAACCAGAACTAAAGTCTCTGGTCAGACATCACACCAAGAAAACAGTCATTTTGTTTTAACCCAGAACTAAAGTTTCTGGTCAGACATCACACCAAGAAAACAGTCATCTTGGTTAACCCAGAACTAAATAATCTGGTCAGACATCACACCAAGAAAACAGTCATCTTGGTTAACCCAGAACTAAAGTCTCTGGTCAGACATCACACCAAGAAAACAGTCATTTTGTTTTAACCCAGAACTAAAGTCTCTGGTCAGACATCACACCAAGAAAACAGTCATCTTGGTTAACCCAAAACTAAAGACTCTGGTCAGACATCACACCGAGAAAACAGTCATCTTGGTTAACCCAGAAAGAACTTAAGACTCTGGTCAGACATCACACCAAGAAAACAGTCATCTTGGTTAACTCAGAACTAAAGTCTCTGTTCAGACATCACACCAAGAAAACAGTAATCTTGGTTAACCCAGAACTAAAGACTCTGGTCAGACATCACACCAGGAAAACAGTAATGTTGTTTCAACCCAGAACTAAAGTCTGTGGTCAGACACCACACCAAGAAAACAGTCATCTTGGTTAACCCAGAAAGAACTTAAGTCTCTGGTCAGACATCACACCAAGAAAACAGTCATCTTGGTTAACCCAGAACTAAAGACTCTGGTCAGACATCACACCAAGAAAACAGTAATTTTGTTTTAACCCAGAACTAAAGACTCTGGTCAGACATCACACCAAGAAAACAGTCATTTTGTTTTAACCCAGAACTAAAGCCTCTGGTCAGACATCACACCAAGAAAACAGTCATTTTGTTTTAACCCAGAACTAAAGTCTCTGGTCAGACATCACACCAAGAAAACAGTCATCTTGGTTAACCCAGAACTAAAGCCTCTGGTCAGACATCACACCAAGAAAACAGTCATCTTGGTTAACCCAGAACTAATGTCTCTGGTAAGACATCACACCAAGAAAACAGTCATCTTGGTTAACCCAGAACTAAAGTCTCTGGTCAGACATCACACCAAGAAAACAGTCATTTTGTTTTAACCCAGAACTAAAGCCTCTGGTCAGACATCACACCAAGAAAACAGTCGTCTTGGTTAACCCAGAAAGACCTTAAGACTCTGGTCAGACATCACACCAAGAAAACAGTTGTCTTAGTTAACCCAGAACTAAAGCATCTGGTCAGACATCACACAACGAAAACAGTCATCTTGGTTAACCCAGAACTAAAGTCTCTGGTCAGACATCACACCAAGAAAACAGTCATCTTGGTTAACCCAGAACTAAAGACTCTGGTCAGACATCACACATAGAAAACAGTCATCTTGGTTAACCCAGAAAGAACTTAAGACTCTGGTCAGACATCACACAAGGAAAAAAGTCATTATCGTTTTAACCCAGAACTAAAGCCTCTGGTCAGACATCACACCGAGAAAACAGTCATCTTGGTTAACCCAGAACTAAAGACTCTGGTCAGACATCACACCAAGAAAACAGTCATTTTGTTTTAACCCAGAACTAAAGCCTCTGGTCAGACATCACACCAAGAAAACAGTCGTCTTGGTTAACCCAGAAAGACCTTAAGACTCTGGTCAGACATCACACCAAGAAAACAGTTGTCTAAGTTAACCCAGAACTAAAGACTCTGGTCAGACATCACACCAAGAAAACAGTCATTTTGTTTTAACCCAGAACTAAAGTCTCTGGTCAGACATCACACCAAGAAAACAGTCATCTTGGTTAACCCAGAACTAAAGACTCTGGTCAGACATCACACATAGAAAACAGTCATCTTGGTTAACCCAGAAAGAACTTAAGACTCTGGTCAGACATCACACCAAGAAAACAGTCATCTTGGTTAACTCAGAACTAAAGTCTCTGTTCAGACATCACACCAAGAAAACAGTAATCTTGGTTAACCCAGAACTAAAGACTCTGGTCAGACATCACACCACGAAAACAGTAATGTTGTTTCAACCCAGAACTAAAGTCTGTGGTCAGACACCACACCAAGAAAACAGTCATCTTGGTTAACCCAGAAAGAACTTATGTCTCTGGTCAGACATCACACCAAGAAAACAGTCATCTTGGTTAACCCAGAACTAAAGACTCTGGTCAGACATCACACCAAGAAAACAGTAATTTTGTTTTAACCCAGAACTAAAGACGCTGGTCAGACATCACACCAAGAAAACAGTCATTTTGTTTTAACCCAGAACTAAAGCCTCTGGTCAGACATCACACCAAGAAAACAGTCATTTTGTTTTAACCCAGAACTAAAGTCTCTGGTCAGACATCACACCAAGAAAACAGTCATCTTGGTTAACCTAGAACTAAAGACTCTGGTCAGACATCACAAATAGAAAACAGTCATCTTGGTTAACCCAGAAAGAACTTAAGACTCTGGTCAGACATCACACAAGGAAAACAGTCATTTTGTTTTAACCCAGAACTAAAGCCTCTGGTCAGACATCACACCGAGAAAACAGTCATCTTGGTTAACCCAGAACTAAAGACTCTGGTCAGACATCACACCAAGAAAACAGTCATTTTGTTTTAACCCAGAACTAAAGCCTCTGGTCAGACATCACACCAAGAAAACAGTCGTCTTGGTTAACCCAGAAAGACCTTAAGACTCTGGTCAGACATCACACCAAGAAAACAGTTGTCTAAGTTAACCCAGAACTAAAGACTCTGGTCATACATCACACCACTAAAACAGTCATCTTGGTTAACCCAGAACTAAAGTCTCTGGTCAGACATCACACCAAGAAAACATTAATTTTGTTTTAACCCAGAACTAAAGTCTCTGGTCAGACATCACACCAAGAAAACAGTCATCTTGGTTAACCCAGAACTAAAGCCTCTGGTCAGACATCACACCAAGAAAACAGTCATCTTGGTCAACCCAGAAAGACCTTAAGACTCTGGTCAGACATCACACCAAGAAAACAGTTGTCTCAGTTAACCCAGAACTAAAGCCTCTGGTCAGACATCACACCACGAAAACAGTCATCTTGGTTAACCCAGAACTAAAGTCTCTGGTCAGACATCACACCAAGAAAACAGTAATTTTGTTTTAACCCAGAACTAAAGTCTCTGGTCAGACATCACACCAAGAAAACAGTAATTTTGTTTTAACCCAGAACTAAAGTCTCTGGTCAGACATCACACCAAGAAAACAGTCATCTTGGTTAACCCAGAACTAAAGTCTCTGGTCAGACATCACACAAAGAAAACAGTCATTTTGTTTTAACCCAGAGCTAAAGTCTCTGGTCAGACATCACACCAAGAAAACAGTAATTTTGTTTTAACCCAGAACTAAAGACTCTGGTCAGACATCACACCAAGAAAACAGTCATTTTGTTTTAACCCAGAACTAAAGCCTCTGGTCAGACATCACACCAAGAAAACAGTCATTTTGTTTTAACCCAGAACTAAAGTCTCTGGTCAGACATCACACCAAGAAAAACAGTCATCTTGGTTAACCCAGAACTAAAGACTCTGGTCAGACATCACACATAGAAAACAGTCATCTTGGTTAACCCAGAAAGAACTTAAGACTCTGGTCAGACATCACACCAAGAAAACAGTCATTTTGTTTTAACCCAGAACTAAAGCCTCTGGTCAGACATCATACCGAGAAAACAGTCATCTTGGTTAACCCAGAACTAAAGTCTCTGGTCAGACATCACACCAAGAAAACAGTAATTTTGTTTTAACCCAGAACTAAAGTCTCTGGTCAGACATCACACCAAGAAAACAGTCATCTTGGTTAACCCAGAACTAAAGCCTCTGGTCAGACATCACACCAAGAAAACAGTCATCTTGGTTAACCCAGAACTAAAGTCTCTGGTCAGACATCACACCAAGAAAACAGTCATTTTGTTTTAACCCAGAACTAAAGCCTCTGGTCAGACATCACACCAAGAAAACAGTCGTCTTGGTTAACCCAGAAAGACCTTAAGACTCTGGTCAGACATCACACCAAGAAAACAGTTGTCTTAGTTAACCCAGAACTAAAGCATCTGGTCAGACATCACACCACGAAAACAGTCATCTTGGTTAACCCAGAACTAAAGTCTCTGGTCAGACATCACACCAAGAAAACAGTAATTTTGCTTTAACCCAGAACTAAAGACTCCGGTCAGACATCACACCAAGAAAACATTCATCTTGGTTAACCCAGAAAGACCTTAAGTCTCTCGTCAGACATCACACAAAGAAAACAGTAATTTTGTTTTAACCCAGAGCTAAAGTCTCTGGTCAGACATCACACCAAGAAAACAGTAATTTTGCTTTAACCCAGAACTAAAGACTCCGGTCAGACATCACACCAAGAAAACATTCATCTTGGTTAACCCAGAAAGACCTTAAGTCTCTCGTCAGACATCACACAAAGAAAACAGTAATTTTGTTTTAACCCAGAGCTAAAGTCTCTGGTCAGACATCACACCAAGAAAATAGTCATTTTGTTTTTAACCCAGAACTAAAGTCTCTGGTCAGACATCACACCAAGAAAACAGTCATCTTGGTTAACCCAGAAAGAACTAAAGACTCTGGTCAGACATCACACCAAGAAAACAGTCATCCTGGTTAAGCCAGAACTAAAGCCTCTGGTCAGACATCACACCAAGAAAACAGTCATCTTGGTTAACCCAGAACTAAAGTCTCTGGTCAGACATCACACCAAGAAAACAGTCATCTTGGTTAACCCAGAACTAAAGTCTCTGTTCAGACATCACACCAAGAAAACAGTCATTTTGTTTTAACCCAGAACTAAAGTCTCTGGTCAGACATCACACCAAAAAACAGTCATCTTGGTTAAACCAGAACTAAAGTCTCTGGTCAGACATCACACCAAGAAAACAGTCATTTTGTTTTAACCCAGAACTAAAGTTTCTGGTCAGACATCACACCAAGAAAACAGTCATCTTGGTTAACCCAGAACTAAAGTTTCTGGTCAGACATCACACCAAGAAAACAGTCATCTTGGTTAACCCAAAACTAAAGACTCTGGTCAGACATCACACCGAGAAAACAGTCATCTTGGTTAACCCAGAAAGAACTTAAGACTCTGGTCAGACATCACACCAAGAAAACAGTCATCTTGGTTAACTCAGAACTAAAGTCTCTGTTCAGACATCACACCAAGAAAACAGTAATCTTGGTTAACCAAGAACTAAAGACTCTGGTCAGACATCACACCAAGAAAACATTCATCTTGGTTAACCCAGAAAGACCTTAAGTCTCTCGTCAGACATCACACAAAGAAAACAGTAATTTTGTTTTAACCCAGAGCTAAAGTCTCTGGTCAGACATCACACCAAGAAAACAGTAATTTTGCTTTAACCCAGAACTAAAGACTCCGGTCAGACATCACACCAAGAAAACATTCATCTTGGTTAACCCAGAACTAAAGACTCTGGTCAGACATCACACCAAGAAAACAGTAATTTTGTTTTAACCCAGAACTAAAGACGCTGGTCAGACATCACACCAAGAAAACAGTCATTTTGTTTTAACCCAGAACTAAAGCCTCTGGTCAGACATCACACCAAGAAAACAGTCATTTTGTTTTAACCCAGAACTAAAGTCTCTGGTCAGACATCACACCAAGAAAACAGTCATCTTGGTTAACCTAGAACTAAAGACTCTGGTCAGACATCACAAATAGAAAACAGTCATCTTGGTTAACCCAGAAAGAACTTAAGACTCTGGTCAGACATCACACAAGGAAAACAGTCATTTTGTTTTAACCCAGAACTAAAGACTCTGGTCAGACATCACACCAAGAAAACAGTCATCTTGGTTAACCTAGAACTAAAGACTCTGGTCAGACATCACACCAAGAAAACAGTCATCTTGGTCAACCCAGAAAGACCTTAAGACTCTGGTCAGACATCACACCAAGAAAACAGTTGTCTCAGTTAACCCAGAACTAAAGCCTCTGGTCAGACATCACACCACGAAAACAGTCATCTTGGTTAACCCAGAACTAAAGTCTCTGGTCAGACATCACACCAAGAAAACAGTAATTTTGTTTTAACCCAGAACTAAAGTCTCTGGTCAGACATCACACCAAGAAAACAGTAATTTTGTTTTAACCCAGAACTAAAGTCTCTGGTCAGACATCACACCAAGAAAACAGTCATCTTGGTTAACCCAGAACTAAAGTCTCTGGTCAGACATCACACAAAGAAAACAGTCATTTTGTTTTAACCCAGAGCTAAAGTCTCTGGTCAGACATCACACCAAGAAAACAGTAATTTTGTTTTAACCCAGAACTAAAGACTCTGGTCAGACATCACACCAAGAAAACAGTCATTTTGTTTTAACCCAGAACTAAAGCCTCTGGTCAGACATCACACCAAGAAAACAGTCATTTTGTTTTAACCCAGAACTAAAGTCTCTGGTCAGACATCACACCAAGAAAAACAGTCATCTTGGTTAACCCAGAACTAAAGACTCTGGTCAGACATCACACATAGAAAACAGTCATCTTGGTTAACCCAGAAAGAACTTAAGACTCTGGTCAGACATCACACCAAGAAAACAGTCATTTTGTTTTAACCCAGAACTAAAGCCTCTGGTCAGACATCATACCGAGAAAACAGTCATCTTGGTTAACCCAGAACTAAAGTCTCTGGTCAGACATCACACCAAGAAAACAGTAATTTTGTTTTAACCCAGAACTAAAGTCTCTGGTCAGACATCACACCAAGAAAACAGTCATCTTGGTTAACCCAGAACTAAAGCCTCTGGTCAGACATCACACCAAGAAAACAGTCATCTTGGTTAACCCAGAACTAAAGTCTCTGGTCAGACATCACACCAAGAAAACAGTCATTTTGTTTTAACCCAGAACTAAAGCCTCTGGTCAGACATCACACCAAGAAAACAGTCGTCTTGGTTAACCCAGAAAGACCTTAAGACTCTGGTCAGACATCACACCAAGAAAACAGTTGTCTTAGTTAACCCAGAACTAAAGCATCTGGTCAGACATCACACCACGAAAACAGTCATCTTGGTTAACCCAGAACTAAAGTCTCTGGTCAGACATCACACCAAGAAAACAGTAATTTTGCTTTAACCCAGAACTAAAGACTCCGGTCAGACATCACACCAAGAAAACATTCATCTTGGTTAACCCAGAAAGACCTTAAGTCTCTCGTCAGACATCACACAAAGAAAACAGTAATTTTGTTTTAACCCAGAGCTAAAGTCTCTGGTCAGACATCACACCAAGAAAACAGTAATTTTGCTTTAACCCAGAACTAAAGACTCCGGTCAGACATCACACCAAGAAAACATTCATCTTGGTTAACCCAGAAAGACCTTAAGTCTCTCGTCAGACATCACACAAAGAAAACAGTAATTTTGTTTTAACCCAGAGCTAAAGTCTCTGGTCAGACATCACACCAAGAAAATAGTCATTTTGTTTTTAACCCAGAACTAAAGTCTCTGGTCAGACATCACACCAAGAAAACAGTCATCTTGGTTAACCCAGAAAGAACTAAAGACTCTGGTCAGACATCACACCAAGAAAACAGTCATCCTGGTTAAGCCAGAACTAAAGCCTCTGGTCAGACATCACACCAAGAAAACAGTCATCTTGGTTAACCCAGAACTAAAGTCTCTGGTCAGACATCACACCAAGAAAACAGTCATCTTGGTTAACCCAGAACTAAAGTCTCTGTTCAGACATCACACCAAGAAAACAGTCATTTTGTTTTAACCCAGAACTAAAGTCTCTGGTCAGACATCACACCAAAAAACAGTCATCTTGGTTAAACCAGAACTAAAGTCTCTGGTCAGACATCACACCAAGAAAACAGTCATTTTGTTTTAACCCAGAACTAAAGTTTCTGGTCAGACATCACACCAAGAAAACAGTCATCTTGGTTAACCCAGAACTAAAGTTTCTGGTCAGACATCACACCAAGAAAACAGTCATCTTGGTTAACCCAAAACTAAAGACTCTGGTCAGACATCACACCGAGAAAACAGTCATCTTGGTTAACCCAGAAAGAACTTAAGACTCTGGTCAGACATCACACCAAGAAAACAGTCATCTTGGTTAACTCAGAACTAAAGTCTCTGTTCAGACATCACACCAAGAAAACAGTAATCTTGGTTAACCAAGAACTAAAGACTCTGGTCAGACATCACACCAAGAAAACAGTCATCTTGGTTAACCCAGAACTAAAGTCTCTGGTCAGACATCACACCAAGAAAACAGTAATGTTGTTTCAACTCAGAACTAAAGTCTGTGGTCAGACATCACACCAAGAAAACAGTCATTTTGTTTTTAACCCAGAAAGACCTTAAGTCTCTGGTCAGACATCACACCAAGAAAACAGTAATTTTGTTTTAACCCAGAACTAAAGTCTCTGGTCAGACATCACACCAAGAAAACAGTCATCTTGGTTAACCCAGAACTAAAGACTCTGGTCAGACATCACACATAGAAAACAGTCATCTTGGTTAACCCAGAAAGAACTTAAGACTCTGGTCAGACATCACACCAAGAAAACAGTAATTTTGTTTTAACCCAGAACTAAAGCCTCTGGTCAGACATCACACCGAGAAAACAGTCATCTTGGTTAACCCAGATCTAAAGTCTCTGGTCAGACATCACACCAAGAAAACAGTCATTTTGTTTTAACCCAGAACTAAAGCCTCTGGTCAGACATCACTCCAAGAAAACAGTCATCTTGGTTAACCCAGAACTAAAGACTCTGGTCAGACATCACACCAAGAAAACAGTCATTTTGTTTTAACCCAGAACTAAAGTCTCTGGTCAGACATCACACCAAGAAAACAATCATTTTGTTTTAACCCAGAACTAAAGTCTCTGGTCAGACATCACACCAAGAAAACAGTCATCTTGGTTAACCCAGAAAGACCTTAAGACTCTGGTCAGACATCACACCAAGAAAACAGTTGCCTTAGTTAACCCAGAACTAAAGTCTCTCGTCAGACATCACACAAAGAAAACAGTCATTTTGTTTTAACCCAGAACTAAAGAATCTGGTCAGACATCACAACAAGAAAACAGTCATTTTGTTTTAACCCAGAACTAAAGCCTCTGGTCAGACATCACACCAAGAAAACAGTCGTCTTGGTTAACCCAGAACTAAAGACTCTGGTCAGACATCACACCAAGAAAACAGTCAGTTTGTTTTAACCCAGAACTAAAGTCTCTGGTCAGACATCACACCAAGAAAACAGTAATGTTGTTTTAACCCAGAACTAAAGTCTCTGGTCAGACATCACACCAAGAAAACAGTCATCTTGGTTAACCCAGAAAGAACTTAAGACTCTGGTCAGACATCACACCAAGAAAACAGTCATCTTGGTTAACTCAGAACTAAAGTCTCTGTTCAGACATCACACCAAGAAAACAGTAATCTTGGTTAACCCAGAACTAAAGACTCTGGTCAGAACATACATGTTAAGAGATGAAGAGACGTTAGAACGAGGATCAGAAACAGAACGAGGAGCTCCACCCTCTCTCTATACAGGTTACGGGATGAAGAGATGTTAGAATGAGGATCAGAACAAGGAGCTCCACCCTCTCTCTATACAGGTTACGGGATGAAGAGATGTTAGAACGAGGATCAGAACAAGGAGCTCCACCCTCTCTCTTTACAGGTTACGGGATGAAGAGACGTTAGAACGAGGATCAGAACCAGAACGAGGAGCTCCACCCACTCTCTTTACAGGTTACGGGATGAAGAGACGTTAGAACGAGGATCAGACCAAGGAGCTCCACCCTCTCTCTTTACAGGTTACGGGATAAAGAGACGTTTGAACGAGGATCAGACCAAGGAGCTCCACCCACTCTCTATACAGGTCACGGCATGAAGAGACGTTAGAACGAGGATCAGACCAAGGAGCTCCACCCCTCTCCTTTGTTACGGGATGAAGAGACGCTAGAACGAGGATCAGACCAAGGAGCTCCACCCACTCTCTTTACAGGTCACGGCATGAAGAGACGTTAGAACGAGGATCAGACCAAGGAGCTCCACCCACTCTCTATACAGGTCACGGGATGAAGAGACGTTAGAACGAGGATCAGACCAAGGAGCTCCACCCACTCTCTATACAGGTTACGGGATGAAGAGACGTTAGAACGAGGATCAGACCAAGGAGCTCCACCCACTCTCTATACCGGTTAGGGGATGAAGAGACGTTAGAACGAGGATCAGACCAAGGAGCTCCACCCACTCTCTATACAGGTCACGGGATGAAGAGACGTTAGAACGAGGATCAGACCAAGGAGCTCCACCCACTCTCTATACCGGTCACGGGATGAAGAGACGTTAGAACGAGGATCAGACCAAGGAGCTCCACCCTCTCTCTATACCGGTTACGGGATGAAGAGACGTTAGAACGAGGATCAGACCAAGGAGCTCCACCCACTCTCTATACAGGTCACGGGATGAAGAGACGTTAGAACGAGGATCAGACCAAGGAGCTCCACCCACTCTCTATACCGGTCACGGGATGAAGAGACGTTAGAACGAGGATCAGACCAAGGAGCTCCATCACTCTCTATACCGTTACGGGATGAAGAGACGTTAGAACGAGGATCAGACAAGCTCCATCGAGATCAGACCAGGGCTCCACCCTCTCTATACAGGTCACGGGATGAAGAGACATTAGAACGAGGATCAGACCAAGGAGCTCCACCCTCTCTCTATACCGGTCACGGGATGAAGAGACGTTAGAACGAGGATCAGAACAAGGAGCTCCACCATCTCTCTTTACAGGTTAAGGGATGAAGAGACATTAGAACGAGGATCAGAACAAGGAGCTCCACCCTCTCTCTTTACAGGTTACGGGATGAAGAGACGTTAGAACAAGGATCAGACCGAGGCGCTCCACCCTCTCTCTTTACAAGTTATGGGATGAAGAGAGGTTAGAACAAGGATCAGAACCAGAACGAGGAGCTCCACCCTCTCTCTTTACAGGTTACGGGATGAAGAGACGTTAGAACGAGGATCAGACCAAGGAGCTCCACCCTCTCTCTTTACAGGTTACGGGATGAAGAGACGTTTGAACGAGGATCAGACCAAGGAGCTCCACCCACTCTCTATACAGGTCACGGCATGAAGAGACGTTAGAACGAGGATCAGACAAAGGAGCTCCACCCTCTCTCTTTACAGGTTACGGGATGAAGAGACGTTAGAACGAGGATCAGACCAAGGAGCTCCACCCACTCTCTATACAGGTCACGGCATGAAGAGACGTTAGAACGAGGATCAGACCAAGGAGCTCCACCCACTCTCTATACAGGTCACGGGATGAAGAGACGTTAGAACGAGGATCAGACCAAAGAGCTCCACCCACTCTCTATACCGGTCACGGGATGAGGAGACGTTAGAACGAGGATCAGACCAAGGAGCTCCACCCTCTCTCTATACCAGTTACGGGATGAAGAGACGTTAGAACGAGGATCAGACCAAGGAGCTACACCCACTCTCTATACCGGTCACGGGATGAAGAGACGTTAGAACGAGGATCAGACCAAGGAGCTCCACCCACTCTCTATACCGGTCACGGGATGAAGAGACGTTAGAACGAGGATCAGACCAAGGAGCTCCACCCTCTCTCTACACCGGTTAGGGGATGAAGAGACGTTAGAACGAGGATCAGACCAAGGAGCTCCACCCACTCTCTATACAGGTCACGGGATGAAGAGACGTTAGAACGAGGATCAGACCAAGGAGCTCCACCCACTCTCTATACCGGTCACGGGATGAAGAGACGTTAGAACGAGGATCAGACCAAGGAGCTCCACCCTCTCTCTATACCGGTTAGGGGATGAAGAGACGTTAGAACGAGGATCAGACCAAGGAGCTCCACCCACTCTCTATACCGGTTAGGGGATGAAGAGACGTTAGAACGAGGATCAGACCAAGGAGCTCCACCCACTCTCTATACCGGTTAGGGGATGAAGAGACGTTAGAACGAGGATCAGACCAAGGAGCTCCACCCACTCTCTATACAGGTTACGGGATGAAGAGACGTTAGAACGAGGATCAGAACAAGGAGCTCCACCCACTCTCTATACAGGTTACGGGATGAAGAGACGTTAGAACGAGGATCAGACCAAGGAGCTCCACCCACTCTCTATACCGGTTAGGGGATGAAGAGACGTTAGAACGAGGATCAGACCAAGGAGCTCCACCCACTCTCTATACAGGTTACGGGATGAAGAGACGTTAGAACGAGGATCAGAACAAGGAGCTCCACCCACTCTCTATACAGGTTACGGGATGAAGAGACGTTAGAACGAGGATCAGACCAAGGAGCTCCACCCACTCTCTATACCGGTTAGGGGATGAAGAGACGTTAGAACGAGGATCAGAACAAGGAGCTCCACCCTCTCTCTATACCGGTTAGGGGATGAAGAGACGTTAGAACGAGGATCAGACCAAGGAGCTCCACCCTCTCTCTATACCGGTTAGGGGATGAAGAGACGTTAGAACGAGGATCAGACCAAGGAGCTCCACCCTCTCTCTATACCGGTTAGGGGATGAAGAGACGTTAGAACGAGGATCAGACCAAGGAGCTCCACCCTCTCTCTATACAGGTTACGGGATGAAGAGACGTTAGAATGAGGATCAGACCAAGGAGCTCCACCCTCTCTCTATACCGGTTACGGGATGAAGAGACGTTAGAACGAGGATCAGAACAAGGAGCTCTACCCACTCTCTATACAGGTTAGGGGATGAAGAGACGTTAGAACGAGGATCAGACCAAGGAGCTCCACCCTCTCTCTATACAGGTTAGGGGATGAAGAGACGTTAGAACGAGGATCAGACCAAGGAGCTCCACCCTCTCTCTATACCGGTCACGGGATGAAGAGACGTTAGAACGAGGATCAGACCAAGGAGCTCCACCCTCTCTATACCGGTTAGGGGATGAAGAGACGTTAGAACGAGGATCAGACCAAGGAGCTCCACCTCTCTCTATACCGGTTAGGGGATGAAGAGACGTTAGAACGAGGATCAGACCAAGGAGCTCCACCTCTCTCTATACAGGTCACGGGATGAAGAGACGTTAGAACGAGGATCAGACCAAGGAGCTCCACCCTCTCTCTATACCGGTTAGGGGATGAAGAGACGTTAGAACGAGGATTAGACCAAGGAGCTCCACCTCTCTCTATACCGGTTAGGGGATGAAGAGACGTTAGAACGAGGATCAGACCAAGGAGCTCCACCCTCTCTCTATACAGGTTACGGGATGAAGAGACGTTAGAACGAGGATCAGACCAAGGAGCTCCACCTCTCTCTATACCGGTTAGGGGATGAAGAGACGTTAGAATGAGGATCAGACCAAGGAGCTCCACCCTCTCTCTATACAGGTCACGGGATGAAGAGACGTTAGAACGAGGATCAGACCAAGGAGCTCCACCCTCTCTCTATACCGGTTAGGGGATGAAGAGACGTTAGAACGAGGATCAGACCAAGGAGCTCCACCCACTCTCTATACCGGTTAGGGGATGAAGAGACGTTAGAACGAGGATCAGACCAAGGAGCTCCACCCACTCTCTATACCGGTTAGGGGATGAAGAGACGTTAGAACGAGGATCAGACCAAGGAGCTCCACCCACTCTCTATACAGGTTACGGGATGAAGAGACGTTAGAACGAGGATCAGAACAAGGAGCTCCACCCACTCTCTATACAGGTTACGGGATGAAGAGACGTTAGAACGAGGATCAGACCAAGGAGCTCCACCCACTCTCTATACCGGTTAGGGGATGAAGAGACGTTAGAACGAGGATCAGACCAAGGAGCTCCACCCACTCTCTATACAGGTTACGGGATGAAGAGACGTTAGAACGAGGATCAGAACAAGGAGCTCCACCCACTCTCTATACAGGTTACGGGATGAAGAGACGTTAGAACGAGGATCAGACCAAGGAGCTCCACCCACTCTCTATACCGGTTAGGGGATGAAGAGACGTTAGAACGAGGATCAGAACAAGGAGCTCCACCCTCTCTCTATACCGGTTAGGGGATGAAGAGACGTTAGAACGAGGATCAGACCAAGGAGCTCCACCCTCTCTCTATACCGGTTAGGGGATGAAGAGACGTTAGAACGAGGATCAGACCAAGGAGCTCCACCCTCTCTCTATACCGGTCACGGCATGAAGAGACGTTAGAACGAGGATCAGACCAAGGAGCTCCACCCTCTCTCTATACCGGTCACGGGATGAAGAGACGTTAGAACGAGGATCAGACCAAGGAGCTCCACCCTCTCTCTATACAGGTTACGGGATGAAGAGACGTTAGAACGAGGATCAGACCAAGGAGCTCCACCCTCTCTCTATACCGGTTAGGGGATGAAGAGACGTTAGAACGAGGATCAGACCAAGGAGCTCCACCCCTCTCTATACCGGTTAGGGGATGAAGAGACGTTAGAACGAGGATCAGACCAAGGAGCTCCACCCTCTCTCTATACCGGTTAGGGGATGAAGAGACGTTAGAACGAGGATCAGACCAAGGAGCTCCACCCACTCTCTATACCGGTTAGGGGATGAAGAGACGTTAGAACGAGGATCAGACCAAGGAGCTCCACCCTCTCTCTATACCGGTTAGGGGATGAAGAGACGTTAGAACGAGGATCAGACCAAGGAGCTCCACCCTCTCTCTATACCGGTTAGGGGATGAAGAGACGTTAGAACGAGGATCAGACCAAGGAGCTCCACCCTCTCTCTATACCGGTTACGGGATGAAGAGACGTTAGAACGAGGATCAGAACAAGGAGCTCCACCGTCTCTCTATACCGGTTAGGGGATGAAGAGACGTTAGAACGAGGATCAGACCAAGGAGCTCCACCCTCTCTCTATACCGGTTAGGGGATGAAGAGACGTTAGAACGAGGATCAGACCAAGGAGCTCCACCCTCTCTCTATACCGGTCACGGGATGAAGAGACGTTAGAACGAGGATCAGACCAAGGAGCTCCACCCTCTCTCTATACCGGTTAGGGGATGAAGAGACGTTAGAACGAGGATCAGACCAAGGAGCTCCACCCTCTCTCTATACCGGTTAGGGGATGAAGAGACGTTAGAACGAGGATCAGACCAAGGAGCTCCACCCTCTCTCTATACCGGTTAGGGGATGAAGAGACTTTAGAACGAGGATCAGACCAAGGAGCTCCACCCTCTCTCTATACCGGTCACGGGATGAAGAGACGTTAGAATGAGGATCAGACCAAGGAGCTCCACCCTCTCTCTATACAGGTTAGGGGATGAAGAGACGTTAGAACGAGGATCAGACCAAGGAGCTCCACCCTCTCTCTATACCGGTTAGGGGATGAAGAGACGTTAGAATGAGGATCAGACCAAGGAGCTCCACCCTCTCTCTATACCGGTTAGGGGATGAAGAGACGTTAGAACGAGGATCAGACCAAGGAGCTCCACCCTCTCTCTACCGGTTAGGGGATGAAGAGACGTTAGAACGAGGATCAGACCAAGGAGCTCCACCCTCTCTCTATACCGGTTACGGGATGAAGAGACGTTAGAACGAGGATCAGACCAAGGAGCTCCACCCTCTCTCTATACAGGTTACGGGATGAAGAGACGTTAGAACGAGGATCAGACCAAGGAGCTCCACCCTCTCTCTATACAGGTTACGGGATGAAGAGACGTTAGAACGAGGATCAGACCAAGGAGCTCCACCCCTCTCTATACAGGTTACGGGATGAAGAGACGTTAGAACGAGGATCAGACCAAGGAGCTCCACCCTCTCTCTATACCGGTTAGGGGATGAAGAGACGTTAGAACGAGGATCAGACCAAGGAGCTCCACCCTCTCTCTATACCGGTTAGGGGATGAAGAGACGTTAGAACGAGGATCAGACCAAGGAGCTCCACCCTCTCTCTATACCGGTCACGGGATGAAGAGACATTAGAACGAGGATCAGACCAAGGAGCTCCACCCACTCTCTATACAGGTTACGGGATGAAGAGACGTTAGAACGAGGATCAGAACAAGGAGCTCCACCGTCTCTCTATACCGGTTAGGGGATGAAGAGACGTTAGAACGAGGATCAGACCAAGGAGCTCCACCCTCTCTCTATACCGGTTAGGGGATGAAGAGACGTTAGAATGAGGATCAGAACAAGGAGCTCCACCCTCTCTCTATACCGGTCACGGGATGAAGAGACGTTAGAACGAGGATCAGACCAAGGAGCTCCACCCTCTCTCTATACAGGTTAGGGGATGAAGAGACGTTAGAACGAGGATCAGACCAAGGAGCTCCACCCTCTCTCTATACCAGTTAGGGGATGAAGAGACGTTAGAACGAGGATCAGACCAAGGAGCTCCACCCTCTCTCTATACCGGTTAGGGGATGAAGAGACGTTAGAACGAGGATCAGACCAAGGAGCTCCACCCTCTCTCTATACCGGTTACGGGATGAAGAGACGTTAGAACGAGGATCAGACCAAGGAGCTCCACCCTCTCTCTATACCGGTTAGGGGATGAAGAGACGTTAGAACGAGGATCAGACCAAGGAGCTCCACCCTCTCTCTATACAGGTCACGGGATGAAGAGACGTTAGAACGAGGATCAGACCAAGGAGCTCCACCCACTCTCTATACAGGTCACGGGATGAAGAGACGTTAGAACGAGGATCAGACCAAGGAGCTCCACCCTCTCTCTATACAGGTCACGGGATGAAGAGACGTTAGAACGAGGATCAGACCAAGGAGCTCCACCCACTCTCTTTACAGGTTACGGGATGAAGAGACGTTAGAACGAGGATCAGACCAAGGAGCTCCACCCTCTCTCTATACCGGTTAGGGGATGAAGAGACGTTAGAACGAGGATCAGACCAAGGAGCTCCACCCTCTCTCTATACCGGTCACGGGATGAAGAGACGTTAGAACGAGGATCAGACCAAGGAGCTCCACCCACTCTCTATACCGGTTAGGGGATGAAGAGACGTTAGAACGAGGATCAGACCAAGGAGCTCCACCCTCTCTATACCGGTTAGGGGATGAAGAGAGGTTAGAACGAGGATCAGACCAAGGAGCTCCACCCTCTCTCTATACCGGTTATGGGATGAAGAGACGTTAGAACGAGGATCAGACCAAGGAGCTCCACCCTCTCTCTATACCGGTTAGGGGATGAAGAGACGTTAGAACGAGGATCAGACCAAGGAGCTCCACCCTCTCTCTATACCGGTTAGGGGATGAAGAGACGTTAGAACGAGGATCAGACCAAGGAGCTCCACCCTCTCTCTATACCGGTTAGGGGATGAAGAGACGTTAGAACGAGGATCAGACCAAGGAGCTCCACCCTCTCTCTATACCGGTTATGGGATGAAGAGACGTTAGAACGAGGATCAGACCAAGGAGCTCCACCCTCTCTCTATACCGGTTAGGGGATGAAGAGACGTTAGAACGAGGATCAGACCAAGGAGCTCCACCCTCTCTCTATACCGGTTAGGGGATGAAGAGACGTTAGAACGAGGATCAGACCAAGGAGCTCCACCCTCTCTCTATACCGGTTAGGGGATGAAGAGACGTTAGAACGAGGATCAGACCAAGGAGCTCCACCCTCTCTCTATACCGGTTAGGGGATGAAGAGACGTTAGAACGAGGATCAGACCAAGGAGCTCCACCCTCTCTCTATACCGGTTAGGGGATGAAGAGACGTTAGAACGAGGATCAGACCAAGGAGCTCCACCCTCTCTCTATACCGGTTAGGGGATGAAGAGACGTTAGAACGAGGATCAGACCAAGGAGCTCCACCCTCTCTCTATACCGGTTAGGGGATGAAGAGACGTTAGAATGAGGATCAGACCAAGGAGCTCCACCCTCTCTCTATACCGGTTACGGGATGAAGAGACGTTAGAACGAGGATCTGACCAAGGAGCTCCACCCTCTCTCTATACCGGTTAGGGGATGAAGAGACGTTAGAACGAGGATCAGACCAAGGAGCTCCACCCTCTCTCTATACCGGTTAGGGGATGAAGAGACGTTAGAACGAGGATCAGACCAAGGAGCTCCACCCTCTCTCTATACCGGTTAGGGGATGAAGAGACGTTAGAACGAGGATCAGACCAAGGAGCTCCACCCTCTCTCTATACAGGTCACGGGATGAAGAGACGTTAGAACGAGGATCAGACCAAGGAGCTCCACCCTCTCTCTATATCGGTTACGGGATGAAGAGACGTTAGAACGAGGATCAGACCAAGGAGCTCCACCCACTCTCTATACCGGTTAGGGGATGAAGAGACATTAGAACGAGGATCAGACCAAGGAGCTCCACCCTCTCTCTATACCGGTTAGGGGATGAAGAGACGTTAGAATGAGGATCAGACCAAGGAGCTCCACCCTCTCTCTATACCGGTTAGGGGATGAAGAGACGTTAGAATGAGGATCAGACCAAGGAGCTCCACCCTCTCTCTATACCGGTTAGGGGATGAAGAGACGTTAGAACGAGGATCAGACCAAGGAGCTCCACCCTCTCTCTATACCGGTTAGGGGATGAAGAGACGTTAGAACGAGGATCAGACCAAGGAGCTCCACCCTCTCTCTATACCGGTTAGGGGATGAAGAGACGTTAGAACGAGGATCAGACCAAGGAGCTCCACCCTCTCTCTATACCGGTTAGGGGATGAAGAGACGTTAGAACGAGGATCAGACCAAGGAGCTCCACCCTCTCTCTATACCGGTTAGGGGATGAAGAGACGTTAGAACGAGGATCAGACCAAGGAGCTCCACCCTCTCTCTATACCGGTTAGGGGATGAAGAGACGTTAGAACGAGGATCAGACCAAGGAGCTCCACCCTCTCTCTATACCGGTTAGGGGATGAAGAGACGTTAGAACGAGGATCAGACCAAGGAGCTCCACCCTCTCTCTATACCGGTTAGGGGATGAAGAGACGTTAGAACGAGGATCAGACCAAGGAGCTCCACCCTCTCTCTATACCGGTTAGGGGATGAAGAGACGTTAGAACGAGGATCAGACCAAGGAGCTCCACCCTCTCTCTATACCGGTTAGGGGATGAAGAGACGTTAGAACGAGGATCAGACCAAGGAGCTCCACCCTCTCTCTATACCGGTTACGGGATGAATGTCCTTTCCCTTTTTCCCAAATTCAAAAGATTCCAACACATGCAAAATGTGTCCAAAGCATTATCTCATGCATCCTGTTGTATCCTGAGAGATCTACGGTTCATTTATGTTGACGGGATATTAACAACATACAAATAGACAACCTAAAGACACTGAAACATACCTGGGGAGAGACACACACACACTCAATTTCAATTTAAGGGTCTTTATTGGCATGGGAAACATATGTTTACATTGCCAAAGCAAGTGAGCTAGATAAACAAAAGTGAAATAAACAATATAAAATGAACAGTAAATAATACACTCACAAAAGTTCCAAAGTAACAGAGACAATTCAAATGACATATTATGTCTATATACAGTGTTGTAATGATGTGCAAATAGTTAAAGTACAAAAGGGAAAATAAATAAATATAAATATGGGTTGTATTTACAATGGTGTTTGTTCTTCACTGGTTGCCCTTTTCTTGTGGCAACAGGTCACAAATCTTGCTGCTGTGATGGCACACTGTGGTCTCTCTCTCTCTCTCTCTCTCTCTCTCTCTCTCTCAAAGGCCATTTGAGGTCTACTCTGTCTGTCTCTCTGTATCTCTGTCTATCTTTCTGTGTATCTCTCCCTCTGTCTCTGTCCCCCTCCCTCCATCTCTCTCTCTTTATCTCTCTCGCACTCTCTCTCTGACTCTCTTTTCTCTCTCTGTCTCTCGCTCTCTCAGCTCCCCATTGACAAAAGGCCATTTGAGGTGTTTGTGTGTGTGTGTGTGTGTGTGTGTGTGTGTGTGTGTGTGTGTGTGTGTGTGTGTGTGTGTGTGTGTGTGTGTGTGTGTGTGTGTGTGTGTGTGTGTGTGTGTGTGTGTGTGTGTGTGTGTGTGTGTGTGTGTGTGTGTGTGTGTGTGTGTGTGTGTGTGTGTGTGTGTGTTACCTACCTCTGGCAGATAATTTCTTGGTGTTTATGATTTTGGCAGCAAACTCCTGACCAGACGAGATCCTGAGACATCTCTTCACCACAGAGAACGCTCCCCTGAAACACACACACACACACACACACACACACACACACCACACACACAACACACACACACACACACACACACACACACACACACACACACACACACACACACACACCATAAACATGAAGAGGGGATACAAAGACAAAGAGAGAGAGGGGAGAGATACAGAGAGAGACAGAGAGAGAGAGGGGAGAGATACAGAGAGAGACAGAGAGAGAGAGGGGAGAGATACAGAGAGAGACAGAGAGAGAGGGGAGAGATACAGAGAGAGACAGAGAGAGAGAGAGAGGGGAGAGATACAGAGGAGAGAGAGGGGAGATTTACAGAGAGAGAGAAGAGAGAGAGAAAGGGGAGAGATACAGAGAGAGAAAGGGAGAGAGAGAGTGAGAGACAGAGAGAGGGGGAAGAGTCTGCAGGCTGCTGTATATTCTGACAACGGGGTGAAAGGCAAACTGCAGACAAACATTACACACACACACACACACACACCATAAACATGAAGAGGGGATACAAAGACAAAGAGAGAGAGGGGAGAGATACAGAGAGAGACAGAGAGAGAGAGGGGAGAGATACAGAGAGAGACAGAGAGAGAGAGGGGAGAGATACAGAGAGAGACAGAGAGAGAGGGGAGAGATACAGAGAGAGACAGAGAGAGAGGGGAGAGATACAGAGAGAGACAGAGAGAGAGAGGGGAGAGATACAGACAGAGACAGAGACAGAGAGAGAGGGGAGAGATACAGACAGAGACAGAGAGAGAGAGAGAGGGGAGAGATACAGAGGAGAGAGAGGGGAGATTTACAGAGAGAGAGAAAAGAGAGAGAAAGGGGAGAGATACAGAGAGAGAAAGGGAGAGAGAGAGTGAGAGACAGAGAGAGGGGGAAGAGTCTGCAGGCTGCTGTATATTCTGACAACGGGGTGAAAGGCAAACTGCAGACAAACATTACACACACACACACACACACACACACACACACACACACACACACACACACACACACACACACACACACACACACACACACACACACACACACACACACACACACACGAGAAACCTCTCCAATTTGCCCTTCTCAACACCTCTCTCTCTCCATCTCTCCCCATTTTTGATAATTTAGCGTGCGGCTCGGTGGCTGGCCAGTGGAAAGTCACCGTCTTGAAACGAAGTCCGCAATCGCATTACCGTGAGTGTATTTGTCACGGTAATGCCGTGTGTCAATGTGGATAATATGATTAGCTATAGTTTACAATCCACGCTTGCCCATGCAGACGATGAACAGACAGAGGTGTGTGTGTGTACCTCGGATTGGACTCTACAACCACCAAGGAACTCATCGTTAACACAGAAGTGATCCACCACCATAAGAGATGGACCACCATAAGAGATGGACTATATAAGAGATGGACTATATAAGATATGGACTATATAAGAGATGGACCACCATTAGACATGGACTATATAAGAGATGGACTATATAAGAGATGGACCACCATAAGAGATGGACCACCATAAGAGATGGACTATATAAGAGATGGACTATATAAGAGATGTACCACCATAAGAGATGGACTATATAAGAGATGGACTATATAAGAGATGTACCACCATAAGAGATGGACTATATAAGAGATGGACCACCATAAGAGATGGACTATATAAGAGATGATCCACCATAAGAGATGGACTATATAAGAGATGGACCACCATAAGAGATGGACTATATAAGAGATGATCCACCATAAGAGATGGACTATATAAGAGATGGACCACCATAAGAGATGGACTATATAAGAGATGATCCACCATAAGAGATGGACTATATAAGAGATGGACCACCATAAGAGATGGACTATATAAGAGATGATCCACCATAAGAGATGGACCACCATAAGAGATGGACTATATAAGAGATGGACCATATAAGAGATGGACTATATAAGAGATGGACTATATAAGAGATGGACCACCATAAGAGATGGACTATATAAGAGATGGACCACCATAAGAGATGGACTATATAAGAGATGTACCACCATAAGAGATGGACTATATAAGAGATGGACCACCATAATAGACGGACCACCATAAGAGATGGACGATATAAGAGATGGACCACCATAAGAGATGGACCACCATAAGAGATGGACTATATAAGAGATGGACCACCATAAGAGATGGACCACCATAAGAGATGGACTATATAAGAGATGGACCACCAGAAGAGATGGACCACCATAAGAGATGGACTATATAAGAGATGATCCACCATAAGAGATGGACTATATAAGAGATGTGCTATATAAGAGATGATCCACCATCAGAGATGGACTATATAAGAGATGATCCACCATAAGAGATGGACTATATAAGAGATGGACCACCATAAGAGATGGACTATATAAGAGATGGACTATATAAGAGATGGACTATATAAGAGATGGACTATATAAGAGATGGACCACCATAAGAGATGGACCACCATAAGAGATGGACTATATAAGAGATGGACTATATAAGAGATGGACTATATAAGAGATGTGCTATATAAGAGATGGACCACCATAAGAGATGGACTATATAAGAGATGGACTATATAAGAGATGATCCACCATAAGAGATGGACTATATAAGAGATGATCCACCATAAGAGATGGACTATATAAGAGATGATCCACCATAAGAGATGGACTATATAAGAGATGGACTATATAAGAGATGGACCACCATAAGAGATGGACCACCATAAGAGACGGACTATAAGAGATGAACCACCATAAGAGATGGACTATATAAGAGATGGACCACCATAAGAGATGGACTATATAAGAGATGATCCACCATAAGAGATGGACTATATAAGAGAAGGACTACCATAAGCGATGGACCATCATAAGAGATGGACTATATAAGAGATTGACTACCAAAAGAGATGGACTATATAAGATATAGACTACAACAGAAGGACCACCATAAGAGATGGACTATAAGAGAGGATACATCATAAGAGATGGACTATAAAGGAGATGGACTATATAAGAGATGGACCATCATAAGCGATTGACCATAATAAGAGATGGACTACATAAGAGATGGACTACCATAAGAGATGGACTACATAAGAGATGGACTATATAAGAGATGGTGTTAGTGTTAGTTAGCCAGCTACATAGTTGTCTGTGCTGTCTCTGTATCTAAGATAATTGTGTAGCTTGAGTTTGAGTATTATCGAGGTGTGCTAGCCAGCCGCGACGCGGCGCCAGACTTACTCAACACACCTAGTCATCATTAACCCACTGCCAGATAGCCATCCGTTACCGACTAGCAGCGCTGTAGTTACTAATACTTCACAACGGAACGATTTGACTAGTGCAGTGTTACCTAGCGAGCTACCTAGTTGTCTTTGTCATAGCTTGATAATTGTTAATTGATAATTGTTAGCTAGCCAGCCATCGAGGTTAGCTAGCCAGCTATTTCCGTCCCCCGCGACGCCATTTTTCCTAACCTAGCCAACTATTACCGACGAGCAGCATTGTTGAAACTAAATACAATACAAGGAACGTCTTGATTAGTGTTATGTTAGCTAGCTAGCTACAAAGTTGCTTTGTATCATGACAAGGTGTAGTACTGAAACTACCGAGGTTACCTAGCCAGCTACACGTTCAAAGTCAACAACGCAGCCACTGCTAGCTAGCCTACTCCACCAGCCAGCAGTACTGTATCATTTTAGTCAATAACATTTTTGCAACGTAAGCTTAACTTCCTGAACATTCGAGACGTGTAGTCCACTTGTCACTCCAATCTCATTTGCATTAGCGTAGCCTCTTCTGTAGCTTGTCTACTATGTGTCCGCCTATCCCTGTTCTCTCTCCTCTGCACAGGCCATACAAACGCTCCACACCGCGTGGCCGCTGCCGCTCTAACCTGGTGGTCCCAGCGCGCACGACCCACGTGGAGTTCCAGGTCTCCGGCAGCCTCTGGAACTGCCGGTCTGCGGCCAACAAGGCTGAGTTCATCTCAGCCTATGCTACCCTCCAGTCCCTAGACTTCCTGGCGCTGACGGAAACATGGATCACCACAGATAACACTGCTACTCCTACTGCTCTCTCCTCGTCTGACTACGTGTTCTCGCATACCCCTAGAGCATCGAGCCAGCGGGGTGGTGGCACTGGAATCCTCATCTCTCCCAAGTGGACATTCTCTCTTTCTCCCCTGACCCATCTGTCTATCTCCTCATTTGAATTCCATGCTGTCACAGTTACCAGCCCTTTCAAGCTTAACATCCTTATCATTTATCGCCCTCCAGGTTCCCTTGGAGAGTTCATCAATGAGCTTGACGCCTTGATAAGTTCCTTTCCTGAGGATGGCTCACCTCTCACAGTTCTGGGTGACTTTAACCTCCCCACGTCTACCTTCGACTCATTCCTCTCTGCCTCCTTCTTTCCACTCCTCTCCTCTTTCGACCTCACCCTCTCACCTTCCCCCCCCTACTCACAAGGCAGGCAATACGCTTGACCTCATCTTTACTAGATGCTGTTCTTCCACTAATCTCATTGCAACTCCCCTCCAAGTCTCCGACCACTACCTTGTATCCTTTTCCCTCTCGCTCTCATCCAACACTTCTCACTCTCCCCCCTACTCGGATGGTATTGCGCCGTCCCAACCTTCGCTCTCTCTCTCCCGCTACTCTCTCCTCTTCCATCCTATCATCTCTTCCCTCTGCTCAAACCTTCTCCAACCTATCTCCCGATTCTGCCTCCTCAACCCTCCTCTCCTCCCTCTCTGCATCCTTTGATTTCCTCTGTCCCCTATCCTCCAGGCCGGCTCGGTCCTCCCCTCCTGCTCCGTGGCTCGACGACTCACTGCGAGCTCACAGAACAGGGCTCCGGGCAGCCGAGCGGAAATGGAGGAAAACTCGCCTCCCTGCGGACCTGGCATCCTTTCACTCCCTCCTCTCTACATTTTCCTCTTCTGTCTCTGCTGCTAAAGCCACCTTCTACCACTCTAAACTCCAAGCATCTGCCTCTAACCCTAGGAAGCTCTTTGCTACCTTCTCCTCCCTCCTTAATCCTCCTCCCCCTCCCCCCCTCCTCCCTCTCTGCGGATGACTTCGTCAACCATTTTGAAAAGAAGGTTGACGACATCCGATCCTCGTTGCTAAGTCAAACGACACTGCTGGTCCTGCTCACACTGCCCTACCCTGTGCTTTGACCTCTTTCTCCCCTCTCTCTCCAGATGAACTCTCGCGTCTTGTGACGGCCGGCCGCCCAACAACCTGCCCACTTGACCCTATCCCCTCCTCTCTTCTCCAGACCATTTCCGGAGACCTTCTCCCCTACCTCACCTCGCTCATCAACGCATCCTTGACCGCTGGCTACGTCCCTTCCGTCTTCAAGAGAGCGAGAGTTGCACCCCTTCTGAAAAAAACCTACACTCGATCCCTCCGATGTCAACAACTACAGGCCAGTATCCCTTCTTTCCTTTCTCTCCAAAACTCTTGAACGCGCCGTGCTTGGCCAGCTCTCTTGCTATCTCTCTCAGAATGACCTTCTTGATCCTAATCAGTCAGGTTTCAAGACTGGGCATTCAACTGAGACTGCTCTTCTCTGTGTCACGGAGGCTCTCCGCACTGCTAAAGCTAACTCTCTCTCCTCTGCTCTCATCCTTCTAGACCTATCTGCTGCCTTTGATACCGTGAACCATCAGATCCTCCTCTCCACCCTCTCCGAGCTGGGCATCTCCGGCACCGCGCACGCTTGGATTGCGTCCTACCTGACAGGTCGCTTCCTACCAGGTGGCGTGGCGAGATTCTGTCTCCGCACCACGTGCTCTCACCACTGGTGTCCCCCAGGGCTCTGTTCTTGGCCCACTCCTATTCTCGCTATACACCAAGTCACTTGGCTCTGTCATATCCTCACATGGTCTCTCATATCATTGCTATGCAGACGACACACAATTAATCTTCTCCTTTCCCCCTTCTGACAACCAGGTGGCGAATCGCATCTCTGCATGTCTGGCAGACATATCAGTGTGGATGACGGATCACCACCTCAAGCTGAATCTCTCGGCAAGACGGAGCTGCTCTTCCTCCCGGGGAAGGACTGCCCGTTCCATGATCTCGCCATCACGGTTGACAACTCCCTTGTGTCCTCCTCCCAGAGTGCTAAGAGCCTTGGCGTGACCCTGGACAACACCCTGTCGTTCTCCACCAACATCAAGGCGGTGACCCGATCCTGTAGGTTCATGCTCTACAACATTCGCAGAGTACGACCCTGCCTCACACAGGAAGCGGCGCAGGTCCTAATCCAGGCACTTGTCATCTCCCGTCTGGATTACTGCAACTCGCTGTTGGCTGGGCTCCCCTGCCTGTGCCATTAAACCCCTACAACTCATCCAGAACGCCGCAGCCCGTCTGGTGTTCAACCTTCCCAAGTTCTCTCACGTCACCCCGCTCCTCCGCTCTCTCCACTGGCTTCCAGTCGAAGCTCGCATCCGCTACAAGACCATGGTGCTTGCCTACGGAGCTGTGAGGGGAACGGCACCTCCGTACCTTCAGGCTCTGATCAGGCCCTACACCCAAACAAGGGCACTCCGTTCATCCACCTCTGGCCTGCTCGCCTCCCTACCTCTGAGGAAGCACAGTTCCCGCTCAGCCCAGTCAAAACTGTTCGCTGCTCTGGCACCCCAATGGTGGAACAAGCTCCCTCACGACGCCAGGACAGCGGAGTCAATCACCACCTTCCGGAGACACCTGAAACCCCACCTCTTCAAGGAATACCTGGGATAGGATAAAGTAATCCTTCTAACCCCCCCTTAAAAGATTTAGATGCACTATTGTAAAGTGGTTGTTCCACTGGATATTATAGGTGAATGCACCAATTTGTAAGTCGCTCTGGATAAGAGCGTCTGCTAAATGACTAAAATGTAAAAAATGTAATGATC
>NW_025550455.1:0-72383 GCF_905237065.1 Salmo salar | reverse complement strand
TCTCCTCTCTCGTCTCTCTCCTCCTCTCTCTCTCTTCTTCTGTCTCTCTCTCTCCTCTCTCCATCTCTTCATCTCTTCCGTCTCTCCATCTCTCCGAGTCTCTTGTTTTAGACAGGCAGTGAAACATCTCTCCATCTCTCTGTCTCTCCATCTCTCTGTCTCTCCATCTCTCCGTCTCTATGTCTCTCTCTCTCTGTCTCTCTTTCTCTCCATCTCTCTCTCTCTCTCTTCTCTCTCTCTCTCCATCTCTCCATCTCTCCTATCTCTTGTTTTGGACAGGCGGTGAAACATCTCTCCTCTCTCCTCTCTCCTCTCTCCATCTCTCCATCTCTCCTCCCTTCTCCCTCTCTCCTCTCTTCTCTCCATCCTCCTCTCTCCTCTTCCTCTCTGCGATCTCTTGTTTTAGACGGCAGTGAAACATCTCTCCGTCCCTCTGTCTCTCCGTCTCTCCATCTCTCCGTCTCGCCGTCTCCTCTCTCCTCTCTCCGTTCCTCGTCTCTCCGTCTCTCCTCTCTCTTCTCTCTCCCTCCGTCTTTCCAGTCCCTCCGTCTCTCCGTCTCTCTTCTCTCCTCTTCTCTCGTCTCTCTCTCTCCATCCCTCCTCTCTCTCTCCCCTCCTCTCTCCTCCTTGTCTCTCCGTCTCTCCGTCTCTCCATCTCTCCGTCTCTCTGTCCTCCTCTCTGCATCTCTTTTTCTCTCCTCTCTCCTCTCTCTCCTCGTCTCTCCATCCCTCCGTCTCTCCATCTCTCCGTCCTCCTCTCTCCGTCTCTCCGTCTCTCCGTCTCTCCTCTCTCCATCTCTCCTTTCTCCGTCCCTCCGTCTCTACGATCTCTTGTTTTAGAGCAGTGAAACATCTCTCTCTCTCCTCTTCCTCCCTCCTCTCTCTCTCTCTTCTCTCCGTCTCTCCGTCTCTCTCTCGTCTCCGTCTCTCCTCCCTTCGTTCTCCTCTCTCCTCTCTCTCCTCCGTCTCTCTTCTCTCCTCTCTCCTTCTCTCCTTCTCTCCGTCTCTCTCTCTCCATCTCTCCATCTCTCCTCTCTCCATCTCTCCGATCTCTTGTTTTAGACAGGCAGTGAAACATCTCTCCATCTCTCCGTCTCTCCATCTCTCCATCTCTCCGTCTCTCCATCTCGCCGATCTCTTGATTTAGACAGGCAGTGAAACATCTCTCCATCTCTCCGTCTCTCCATCTCTCCATCTCTCTGTCTCTCCGTCTCTCCATCTCTCCATCTCTCCTTCTCTCCGTCTCTCGATCTCTTGTTTTAGAAGTCACTGAGACATCTCTCCGTCTCTCCATCTCTTCATCTCTCCATCTCTCCGTCTCTCCTCTCTCCTCTCTCCATCTCCCTCTCTCCTCTCTCCCGTCTCTCCGTCTCTTGATTTAGCAGGCAGTGAAACATCTCTCCATCTCTCCGTCTCTCCATCTCTCCATCTCTCTGTCTCTCCGTCTCTCCATCTCTCCATCTCTCCTTCTCTCCGTCTCTGCGATCTCTTGTTTTAGACAGTCAGTGAAACATCTCTCCGTCTCTCCGTCTCTTCATCTCTCCATCTCTCCGTCTCTCCGTCTCTCCGTCTCTCCATCTCTCCGTCTCTCCGTCTCTCCGTCTCTGCGATCTCTTGTTTTAGACGGCGTGAAACATCTCTCCGTCTCTCCGTCCATCTCCCTCTGTCTCTCCGTCCCTCCGTCTCTCCGTCTCTCCGTCTCTCCGTCTATCCGTCTCGCCGTCTCCGTCTCTCCGTCCCTCCGTCCCCCCCGTCTCTCCGTCTCTCTCTCTCCGTCTCTGTCCCTCCGTCTTTCCATCCCTTCTCTCCTCCTTCCGTCTCTCCTCCTCCATCTCTCCGTCCCTCTCCTCTCCTCGTCTCTCCGTCTCTCCATCTCTGTCCCTCCTCTTTCCATCCCTCGTCTCTCCGTCTCTCCGTCTCTCCTCTCTTTGTTCTCTCAATGTCTCCTCCCTTTGTCTCTCCGTCCCTCCTCTCTCCGTCTCTCCGTCTCTCCATCTCTCCTTTCTCCGTCCCTCCGTCTCTGTCTCTTGTTTTGATGGCGTGAACATCTCTCCTCTCTCTCTCTCGTCCCTCCGTCTCTCCGTCTCTCTGTCTCTCCGTCTCTCCGTCTCTCAGTCTCGCCGTCTCCGTCTCTCCGTCCCTTCGTTTCTCCGTCTCTCCGTCTCTCGTCCCTCCGTCTCTCTGTCTCTCCGTCTGTCCGTCTCTCCTTCTCTCCATCTCTCCGTCTCTCTCTCTCCATCTCTCCGTCTCTCCGTCTCTCCATCTCTCCGATCTCTTTTTTACAGGCGGTAAACATCTCTCCATCTCTCCGTCTCTCCTCTCTCCTTCTCTCTCCATCTCTCCGATCTCTTGATTTAGACAGGCAGTGAAACATCTCTCCATCTCTCCGTCTCTCCATCTCTCCATCTCTCTGTCTCTCCTTCTCTCCCTCTCCCATCTCTCCTTCTCTCTCTCGCGATCTCTTGTTTTACAGTATAACATCTCTCCTCTCTCCATCTCTTCATCTCTCCATCTCTCTCTCTCCGTCTCTCCTCTCTCCATCTCTCCGTCTCTCCGTCTCTCCGTCTCTGCGATCTCTTGATTTAGACAGGCAGTGAAACATCTCTCCATCTCTCCGTCTCTCCATCTCTCCATCTCTCTGTCTCTCCGTCTCTCCATCTCTCCATCTCTCCTTCTCTCCGTCTCTGCGATCTCTTGTTTTAGACAGTCAGTGAAACATCTCTCCGTCTCTCCGTCTCTTCATCTCTCCATCTCTCCTCTCTCTCTCTCCTCTCTCCATCTCTCCTCTCTCCGTCTCTCCGTCTCTGCGATCTCTTGTTTTAGACAGGCAGTGAAACATCTCTCCATCTCTCTCCATCCGTCCCTCTGTCTCTCCTCCCTCTGTCTCTCCGTCTCTCCTCTCTCCTCTTCCGTCTCCCGTCTCCATCTCTCCTCCCTCCGTCCCCCCCGTCTCTCCGTCTCACCGTCTCTCCGTCTCTCGTCCCTCCGTCTTTCCATCCCTCCGTCTCTCCGTCCTTCCGTCTCTCCGTCAATCCATCTCTCCGTCCCTCCGTCCCTCCGTCCCTCCGTCTCTCTGTCTCTCCGTCTCTCGTCCCTCCGTCATTCCATCCCTCCGTCTCTCCGTCTCTCCGTCTCTTTGTTCTCTCAATGTCTCCTCCTTTGTCTCTCCGTCCCTCAATCTCTCCTTCTCCTCTCTCCGTCCCTCCGTCTCTCCGTCTCTCCTTTCTCCGTCTCTCTGTCTCTCCGTCTGTCCGTCTCTCCATCTCTCCATCTCTCCGTCTCTCCGTCTCTCCATCTCTCCATCTCTCCGTCTCTCCATCTCTCCGATCTCTTGTTTTAGACAGGCAGTGAAACATCTCTCCATCTCTCCGTCTCTCCATCTCTCCATCTCTCCGTCTCTCCATCTCTCTCTCTTGTTTGACGGCAGTGAAACATCTCTCCATCTCTCTCTCTCCATCTCTCCATCTCTCTGTCTCTCCTCTCTCCATCTCTCCATCTCTCCTTCTCTCCGTCTCTCCGATCTCTTGTTTTAGACAGTCAGTGAACATCTCTCTCTCTCCATCTCTTCATCTCTCCATCTCTCCTCTCTCCTCTCTCCTCTCTCCATCTCTCCGTCTCTCCGTCTCTCCGTCTCTCCGATCTCTTGATTTGCGCAGTAAACATCTCTCCATCTCTCCGTCTCTCCATCTCTCCATCTCTCTGTCTCTCGTCTCTCCATCTCTCCATCTCTCCTTCTCTCCTCTCTCGAT
The DNA here is from genome assembly GCF_905237065.1 of Salmo salar. Classification (NCBI taxonomy): domain Eukaryota; kingdom Metazoa; phylum Chordata; class Actinopteri; order Salmoniformes; family Salmonidae; genus Salmo; species Salmo salar. The sequence goes on along the minus strand of NW_025550455.1, from coordinate 68,634 downwards.
CTCTTTCCGTCGACATCTCTCCGTCTCTCCGTCTCTTCGTCTCTCCATCTCTCCTCTCTCCGTCTCTCCGTCTCTCCATCTCTCCGTCTCTCCGTCTCTCCGTCTCTCCGATCTCTTGTTTTAGACGGCCGTGAAACATCTCTCCGTCTCTCCGTCTCTCGTCCCTCTGTCTCTCCGTCCCTCCGTCTCTCCTCTCTCCTCTCGCTTCCGTCTCCCGTCTCCATCTCTCCGTCCCTCCGTCCCTCCTCTCTCCGTCTCTCCGTCTCTCCGTCTCTCGTCCCTCCGTCTTTCCATCCCTCCGTCTCTCCGTCCTTCCGTCTCTCCGTCAATCCATCTCTCCGTCCCTCCTCCCTCTCCCTCCGTCTCTCTGTCTCTCCGTCTCTGTCCCTCCGTCTTTCCATCCCTCCTCTCTCCTCTCTCTCTCTTTGTCTCTCAATCTCTCCGTCCCTTGTCTCTCCGTCCCTCCTTCTCCGTCTCTCCGTCTCTCCTCCCTCCGTCTCTCCTCTCTCCGTCTCTCCGTCTCTCTGTCTCTCCTCTGTCCGTCTCTCCATCTCTCCATCTCTCCGTCTCTCCGTCTCTCCATCTCTCCGTCTCTCCGTCTCTCCGTCTCTCCGATCTCTTGTTTTGCGCACATCTCTCCGTCTCTCCGTCTCTCCATCTCTCCATCTCTCCGTCTCTCCATCTCCTCGTCTCTTGTTTGCCGGTGAAGCATCTCTCCATCTCTCCGTCTCTCCATCTCTCCATCTCTCCTCTCTCTTCTCTCCTCTCTCCATCTCTCCGTCTCTCCTCTCTCCGTCTCTCGATCTCTTGATTTAGACAGGCAGTGAAACATCTCTCCATCTCTCCGTCTCTCCATCTCTCCATCTCTCTGTCTCTCCGTCTCTCCATCTCTCCATCTCTCCTTCTCTCCTCTCTCGTTTTGTCGTGAACATCTCTCTCTCTCCGTCTCTTCATCTCTCCGTCTCTCCGTCTCTCCTCTCTCCTCTCTCCGTCTCTCGATCTCTTGTTTTAGACAGGCGGTGAGACATCTCTCCGTCTCTCCGTCCATCCGTCCCTCTGTCTCTCCGTCCCTCCGTCTCTCCGTCTCTCCGTCTCTCGTCTTCCGTCTCCCGTCTCCTCTCTCGTCCCTCCGTCCCTCCGTCTCTCTCTCTCCGTCTCTCCGTCTCTCGTCCCTCCGTCTTTCCATCCCTCCTCTCTCCGTCCTTCCGTCTCTCCGTCCCTCCGTCTCTCCGTCCCTCCGTCCTCCGTCCCTCCGTCTCTCTTCTTCCGTCTCTCGTCCCTCCGTCATTCCATCCCTCCCTCTCCTCTCTCCGTCTCTTTGTTCTCTCAATCTCTCCTCTCTTTGTCTCTCCGTCTCTCAATCTCTCCGTTTCTCCGTCTCTCCGTCCCTCCGTCTCTCCGTCTCTCCGTTTCTCCGTCTCTCTGTCTCTCCGTCTCTCCGTCTCTCCATCTCTCCATCTCTCCGTCTCTCCGTCTCTCCATCTCTCCATCTCTCCGTCTCTCCATCTCTCCGATCTCTTGTTTTGACATGAAACATCTCTCCATCTCTCCGTCTCTCCATCTCTCCAGGTCTCTCCGTCTCTCCATCTCTCCGATCTCTTGATTTGCTAAACATCTCTCCATCTCTCCGTCTCTCCATCTCTCCATCTCTCTGTCTCTCCGTCTCTCCATCTCTCCATCTCTCCTTCTCTCCGTCTCTCCGATCTCTTGTTTTAGACAGTCAGTGAAACATCTCTCCGTCTCTCCATCTCTCCGTCTCTCCGTCTCTTCATCTCTCCATCTCTCCGTCTCTCCGTCTCTCCGTCTCTCCATCTCTCCGTCTCTCCGTCTCTCCGTCTCTGCGATCTCTTGTTTTAGACAGGCAGTGAAACATCTCTCCGTCTCTCCGTCCATCCGTCCCTCTGTCTCTCCGTCCCTCCGTCTCTCTTCTCTCCATCTCTCGTCTCCCTCGTCTCTCCGTCCCTCCGTCTCTCCGTCTCTCCGTCTCTCCGTCTCTCCGTCTCTCGTCCTCCGTCTCTCCGTCTCTCCTCTCTCCGTCTCTCCGTCTCTTGTTTTGACGGCGGTAAACATCTCTCCGTCTCTCCGTCCATCCGTCCCTCTGTCTCTCCGTCCCTCCGTCTCTCCGTCTCTCCGTCTCTCCGTCTATCCGTCTCGCCGTCTCCATCTCTCCGTCCCTCCTTCCCCCCCGTCTCTCCGTCTCACCGTCTCTCCGTCTCTCGTCCCTCCGTCTTTCCATCCCTCCGTCTCTCCGTCCTTCCGTCTCTCCGTCAATCCATCTCTCCGTCCCTCGTCCCTCCGTCCCTCCGTCTCTCTGTCTCTCCGTCTCTCGTCCCTCCGTCATTCCATCCCTCCGTCTCTCCGTCTCTCCGTCTCTTTGTTCTCTCAATGTCTCCGTCCCTTTGTCTCTCCGTCCCTCAATATCTCCGTATCTCCGTCTCTCCGTCCCTCCGTCTCTCCGTCTCTCCGTTTCTCCGTCTCTCTGTCTCTCCGTCTGTCCGTCTCTCCATCTCTCCATCTCTCCGTCTCTCCGTCTCTCCATCTCTCCATCTCTCCGTCTCTCCATCTCTCCGATCTCTTGTTTTAGACAGGCAGTGAAACATCTCTCCATCTCTCCGTCTCTCCATCTCTCCATCTCTCCGTCTCTCCATCTCGCCGATCTCTTGTTTCCCGTTCTCTCCTTCTCTCCGTCTCTCCATCTCTCCATCTCTCTGTCTCTCCGTCTCTCCATCTCTCCATCTCTCCTTCTCTCCGTCTCTCGATCTCTTGTTTTAGACGTAACATCTCTCCTCTCTCCATCTCTTCGTCTCTCCATCTCTCCGTCTCTCCGTCTCTCCGTCTCTCCTCTCTCCGTCTCTCCGTCTCTCCGTCTCCGATCTCTTGATTTGCCGTGAAGCATCTCTCCATCTCTCCGTCTCTCCATCTCTCCCTCTCTCTGTCTCTCCGTCTCTCCGTCTCTCCATCTCTCCTTCTCTCCGTCTCTCCGATCTCTTGTTTTGCGTCGTGAAACATCTCTCCGTCTCTCCGTCTCTTCATCTCTCCATCTCTCCGTCTCTCCGTCTCTCCGTCTCTCCATCTCTCCGTCTCTCCGTCTCTCCGTCTCTGCGATCTCTTGTTTTAGACAGGCAGTGAAACATCTCTCCGTCTCTCCGTCCATCCGTCCCTCTGTCTCTCCGTCCCTCCGTCTCTCCGTCTCTCCGTCTCTCCGTCTCTCCGTCTCTCCGTCTCTCCTCCTCCCTGTCTCTCCGTCTCTCCGTCTCTCCGTCTCTCGTCCCTCCGTCTTTCCATCCCTCCGTCTCTCCGTCCTTCCGTCTCTCCGTCCCTCCGTCTCTCCGTCCCTCCGTCCCTCCGTCCCTCCGTCTCTCTGTCTCTCCGTCTCTCCGTCTCTCCGTCTTTCCGTCTCTCCAGTCTCTCCGTCTCTCCGTCTCTTTGTTCTCTCATGTCTCCGTCCTTTCTCTCCGTCTCTCCATCTCTCCGTCTCTCCGTCTCTCCGTCTCTCCGTCTCTCCGTCTCTCCGTTTCTCCGTCTCTCTGTCTCTCCGTCTCTCGTCTCTCCATCTCTCCATCTCTCCGTCTCTCCGTCTCTCCATCTCTCCGTCTCTCCGTCTCTCCATCTCTCCGATCTCTTGTTTTAGACAGGCGGTGAAGCATCTCTCCGTCTCTCCGTCTCTCCATCTCTCCATCTCTCCGTCTCTCCATCTCGCTCGCGTACCTCTCCATCTCTCCGTCTCTCCATCTCTCCATCTCTCCGTCTCTCCGTCTCTCCGTCTCTCCGTCTCTCCGTCTCTCCGTCTCTCCTCTCTGCGATCTCTTGATTTGACGGCTGAAACATCTCTCCGTCTCTCCGTCTCTCCATCTCTCCATCTCTCTGTCTCTCCGTCTCTCCGTCTCTCCATCTCTCCTTCTCTCCGTCTCTCGATCTCTTGTTTTAGACGTCAGTGAAACATCTCTCCGTCTCTCCTCTCTTCATCTCTCCATCTCTCCGTCTCTCCGCTCTCCGTCTCTCCTCTCTGCGATCTCTTGTTTTAGCGGCCGTGAGCATCTCTCCATCTCTCCGTCTCCCTCTGTCTCTCCGTCCCTCCGTCTCTCCGTCTCTCCGTCTCTCGTCTCTCCGTCTCTCGGTCTCCGTCTCTCCGTCCCTCCGTCCCTCCGTCTCTCCGTCTCTCCGTCTCTCCGTCTCTCGTCCCTCCGTCTTTCCATCCCTCCGTCTCTCCGTCCTTCGTCTCTCCGTCTCTCCGTCTCTCGTCCCTCCGTCCCTCCGTCTCTCCGTCTCTCTGTCTCTCCGTCTCTCGTCCCTCCGTCTCTCCGTCTCTCCGTCTCTCCGTCTCTCCGTCTCTCCGTTCTCTCAATGTCCCTCCGTCTCTCCGTCCCTCCGTCTCTCCATCTCTCCGTCTCTCCGTCCCTCCGTCTCTCCGTCTCTCCGTCTCTCCGTCTCTCTGTCTCTCCGTCTCTCCGTCTCTCCGTCTCTCCATCTCTCCGTCTCTCCGTCTCTCCGTCTCTCCGTCTCTCCGTCTCTCCATCTCTCCGATCTCTTGTTTTAGACAGGCAGTGAAACATCTCTCCGTCTCTCCGTCTCTCCGTCTCTCCATCTCTCCGTCTCTCCGTCTCTCCGTCTCTTTGCTCTCTCTCCGTCTCTCCGTCTCTCCGTCTCTCCGTCTCTCTGTCTCTCCGTCTCTCCATCTCTCCATCTCTCCTTCTCTCCGTCTCTCGATCTCTTTGCGTCCTCATCTCTCCGTCTCTCCATCTCTCCGTCTCTCCGTCTCTTCATCTCTCCGTCTCTCCGTCTCTCCGTCTCTCCGTCTCTCCGTCTCTCCGTCTCTCCGTCTCTCCGTCTCTCCGATCTCTTGTTTTAGACAGGCAGTGAAACATCTCTCCGTCTCTCCGTCTCTCGTCCCTCTGTCTCTCCGTCCCTCCGTCTCTCCGTCTCTCCGTCTCTCCGTCTCGCCGTCTCCGTCTCTCCGTCCCTCGTCCCTCCGTCTCTCCGTGTCTCCGTCTCTCCGTCTCTCGTCCATCCGTCTTTCCGTCCCTCCGTCTCTCCGTCCTTCCGTCTCTCCGTACCTCCGTCTCTCCGTCCCTCCATCTCTCCGTCCCTCCGTCCCTCCGTCCCTCCGTCTCTCCGTCTCTCCGTCTCTCGTCCCTCCGTCATTCCATCCCTCCGTCTCTCCGTCCCTCCGTCTCTCCGTCCCTCCGTCTCTCCATCTCTCCGTCCCTCCGTCTCTCCGTCCCTCCGTCTCTCCGTCTCTCCGTCCCTCTGTCTCTCAGTCTCTCCGTCTCTCCGTCTCTCCGTCCCTCTATCTCTCCGTCCCTCTAGCTCTCCGTCTCTCCGTCCCTCCGTCTCTCCGTCTCTCCGTCCCTCCATCTCTCCGTCTCTCCATCTCTCCATCTCTCCGTCTCTCTGTCTCTCCATCTCTCCATATCTCCGTCTCTCCGTCTCTGCGATCTCTTGTTTTAGACATGCAGTGAATCATCTCTCCATCTCTCCCGTCTCTCCGTCTCTCCGTCTCTCCATCTCTCCGTCTCTCCGTCTCTCCATCTCTCCGTCTCTCCGTCTCTCCGTCTCTCCGTCTCTCGATCTCTTGTTTTAGCGGCGGTCATCTCTCCGTCTCTCCGTCCTCCGTCCCTCTGTCTCTCCTCCCTCCTCTCTCCGTCTCTCCGTCTCCGTCCCTCCGTCTCTCCGTCTCTCCGTCTCTCCGTCTCTCTTCTCTTTTCGCTCATCTCTCCGTCTCTCCGTCCCTCCGTTCTCTGTCTCTCCGTCCCTCCGTCTCTCCTCTCCGTCTCCCGTCTCTCGTCCCTCCGTCTCTCCGTCTCTCCGTCTCTCCGTCTCTCGTCCCTCCGTCTTTCCATCCCTCTGTCTCTCCGTCCTTCCGTCTCTCCGTCTCTCTGTCCCTCCGTCTCTCCGTCCCTCCATCTCTCCGTCCCTCCGTCCCTCCGTCCCTCCGTCTCTCCGTCTCTCCGTCTCTCGTCCCTCCGTCATTCCATCCCTCCGTCTCTCCGTCTCTCCGTCTCTTTGTTCTCTCTGTCTCCGTCCCTTTGTCTCTCCGTCACTCAATATCTCCGTATCTCCGTCTCTCCGTCCCTCCGTCTCTCCGTCTCTCCGTTTCTCTGTCTCTCTGTCTCTCCGTCTGTCCGTCTCTCCATCTCTCCATCTCTCCGTCTCTCCGTCTCTCCATCTCTCCATCTCTCCGTCTCTCCATCTCTCCGATCTCTTGTTTTAGACAGGCAGTGAAACATCTCTCCATCTCTCGTCTCTCCGTCTCTCCGTCTCTCCGTCTCTCCATCTGTCGATCTCTTGTTCGCGCAGTGACCTCTCTCCATCTCTCCGTCTCTCCGTCTCTCCGTCTCTCTGTCTCTCCGTCTCTCCATCTCTCCATCTCTCCTTCTCTCCGTCTCTCCGTCTCTTGTTTGACGTCGTCATCTCTCCTCTTCATCTCTCCGTCTCTCCGTCTCTTCATCTCTCCATCTCTCCGTCTCTCCTCTCTCCGTCTCTCCACTCTCGTCTCTCCGTCTCTGCGATCTCTTGTTTTAGACAGGCAGTGAAACATCTCTCCGTCTCTCCGTCCATCCGTCCCTCTGTCTCTCCGTCCCTCCGTCTCTCCGTCTCTCCGTCTCTCCGTCTATCCGTCTCGCCGTCTCCGTCTCTCAGTCCCTCCGTCCCCCCCGTCTCTCCGTCTCTCCGTCTCTCCGTCTCTCGTCCCTCCGTCTTTCCATCCCTCCGTCTCTCCGTCCTTCCGTCTCTCCGTCCCTCCGTCTCTCCGTCCCTCCATCTCTCCGTCCCTCCGTCCCTCCGTCCCTCCGTCTCTCCGTCTCTCCGTCTCTCGCCCTCCGTCTTTCCAGTCCCTCCGTCTCTCCGTCCCTCCGTCTCTCCGTCCCTCCGTCTCTCCATCTCTCCGTCCCTCCGTCTCTCCGTCCCTCCGTCTCTCCGTCTCTCCGTCCCTCTGTCTCTCCGTCTCTCCGTCTCTCCGTCTCTCCGTCTCTCTGTCTCTCCGTCTCTCTGGTCTCTCCTCTCTCCGTCTCTCCGTCTCTCCTTCTCTCCGTCTCTCCGTCTCTCCGTCTCTCCATCTCTCCGTCTCTCCGTCTCTCTGTCTCTCCGTCTCTCCATCTCTCCGTCTCTCCGTCTCTGCGATCTCTTGTTTTAGACAGGCAGTGAAACATCTCTCCATCTCTCCATCTCTCCGTCTCTCCGTCTCTCCATCTCTCCATCTCTCCGTCTCTCTGTCTCTCCATCTCTGTCTCTCCGTCTCTCCGTCTCTCCATCTCTCCGTCTCTCCATCTCTCCGTCTCTGCGATCTCTTGTTTTAGACAGGCAGTGAAACATCTCTCCGTCTCTCCGTCTCTCCGTCCCTCTGTCTCTCCGTCTCTCCGTCTCTCGTCTCTGTCTCCGTCTCTCCGTCCCTCCGTTCCTCCGTCTCTCCGTCTCTCCGTCTCTCATCCCTCCGTCTTTCCAACCCTCCGTCTCTCCGTCCCTCCGTCTCTCCGTCCCTCCGTCTCTACGTCTCTCCGTCCCTCCCTCTCTCCGTCCCTCCGTCTCTCCGTCTCTCCGTCCCTCCGTCTCTCGATCTATTGTTTTAGACAGGCAGTGAAACATCTCTCCGTCTCTCCGTCTCTCCGTCCCTCCGTCTCTCCGTCTCTCCGTCTCTCCGTCTTTCCGTCTCTCAGTCTCGCCGTCTCCGTCTCTCCGTCCCTCCGTCCCTCCGTCTCTCCGTGTCTCCGTCTCTCCATCTCTCCGTCTCTCGTCCCTCCGTCTTTCCATCCCTCCGTCCCTCCGTCTCTCCGTCTCTCCGTCCCTCCGTCCCTCCGTCCCTCCGTCTCTCCGTCTCTCCGTCTCTCATCCCTCCGTCTTTCCATCCCTCCGTCTCTCCGTCCCTCCGTCTCTCCGTCCCTCTAGCTCTCCGTCTCTCCGTCCCTCCGTCTCTCCGTCTCTCCGTCCCTCCATCTCTCCGGCTCTCCATCTCTCCATCTCTCCGTCTCTCCGTCTCTCCATCTCTCCATCTCTCCGTCTCTCCGTCTCTCGGTCTCTTGTTTTGACGCAGTGAAACATCTCTCCGTCTCTCCATCTCTCCGTCTCTCCATCTCTCCGTCTCTCCGTCTTCCGTCTCTCCGTCTCTCCGGTCTCTTGTTTTGCGCCGCATCTCTCCGTCTCTCCGTCTCTCCGTCCCTCCGTCTCTCCGTCTCTCCGTCTCTCCGTCTCTCGTCTCTCCGTCCCTCCGTCCCTCCGTCTCTCCGTCTCTCCGTCTCTCCGTCTCTCCGTCTCTCCGTCTTTCCCGTCCCTCCGTCTCTCCGTCCCTCCGTCTCTCCGTCTCTCCGTCTCTCCTCTCTCCATCTCTTCGTCTCTCCATCTCTCCGCCTCTCCGTCTCACCGTCTCTCCATCTCTACGTCTCTCCGTCTCTCCGTCTCTCCGTCTCTGCGATCTCTTGTTTTAGACAGGCAGTGAAACATCTCTCCGTCTCTCCGTCCATCCGTCCCTCTGTCTCTCCGTCCCTCCGTCTCTCCGTCTCTCCATCTCGCCGTCTCCGTCTCTCAATCCCTCCGTCCCCCCCGTCTCTCCGTCTCTCCGTCTTTCCATCCCTCCGTCTCTCCGTCCCTCCGTCTCTCCGTCCCTCCGTCTCTCCGTCTCTCCGTCTCTCTGTCTCTCCATCTCTCCATCTCTCCTATCTCTTGTTTTAGACAGGCAGTGAAACATCTCTCCGTCTCTCCGTCTCTCCGTCTCTCCGTCTTTCCGTCTCTCCCGTCTGCTCCGTCTCTCCGTCCCTCCGTCTCTCCGTCTCCGTCTTCCGTCTCTCCGTCTCTCCGTCCCTCCGTCTTTCCATCCCTCCGTCTCTCCGTCTCTCCGTCTCTCCGTCCCTCCGTCTCTCCGTCCCTCCGTCTCTCCGTCTCTCCGTCTCTCGTCCCTCCGTCTCTCCGTCCCTCCGTCTCTCCGTCCCTCCGTCTCTCCGTCCCTCTAGCTCTCCGTCTCTCCGTCCCTCCGTCTCTCCGTCTCTCCGTCCCTCCATCTCTCCGTCTCTCCATCTCTCCATCTCTCCGTCTCTCCGTCTCTCCATCTCTCCATCTCTCCGTCTCTCCGTCTCTCCGATCTCTTGTTTTTAGACAGGCAGTGAAGCATCTCTCCGTCTCTCCATCTCTCCATCTCTCCATCTCTCCGTCTCTCCGTCTCTCCGTCTCTCCGTCTCTCGATCTCTTGTTTTAGACGGCCGTGACATCTCTCCGTCTCTCCGTCTCTCCGTCTCTCCGTCTCTCCGTCTCTCCGTCTCTCCGTCTCCCGTCTCTCCGTCCCTCCGTCCCTCCGTCTCTCCGTCTCTCCGTCTCTCCGTCTCTCGTCCCTCCGTCTTTCCATCCCTCCGTCTCTCCGTCCCTCCGTCTCTCCGTCCCTCCGTCTCTCCGTCCCTCCGTCCCTCCGTCCCTCCGTCTCTCCGTCTCTCCGTCTCTCGTCCCTCCGTCTTTCCATCCCTCCGTCTCTCCGTCCCTCCGTCTCTCTGTCTCTCCGTCTCTTCCTCTCTCCATCTCTCCGCCTCTCCGTCTCACCGTCTCTCCATCTCTCCGTCTCTCCGTCTCTCCGTCTCTCCGTCTCTGCGATCTCTTGTTTTAGACAGGCAGTGAAACATCTCTCCGTCTCTCCGTCCATCCGTCCCTCTGTCTCTCCGTCCCTCCGTCTCTCCGTCTCTCCATCTCTCCGTCTCCGTCTCTCAATCCCTCCGTCCCCCCCGTCTCTCCGTCTCTCCGTCTTTCCATCCCTCCGTCTCTCCGTCCCTCCGTCTCTCCGTCCCTCCGTCTCTCCGTCTCTCCGTCTCTCTGTCTCTCCATCTCTCCATCTCTCCTATCTCTTGTTTTGCGGCGGTGACATCTCTCCATCTCTCCGTCTCTCCGTCTCTCCATCTCTCCATCTCTCCGTCCCTCTGTCTCTCCGTCTCTGCGATCTCTTGTTTTAGACAGGCAGTGAAACATCTCTCCGTCTCTCCGTCTCTCCGTCCCTCTGTCTCTCCGTCTCTCCGTCCCTCCGTCTCTCCGTCTCTCCGTCTCTCGTCCCTCTGTCTTTCCATCCCTCCGTCTCTCCGTCCCTCCGTCTCTCCGTCCCTCTGTCTCTCCGTCTCTCCGTCCCTCCATCTCTCCGTCTCTCCGTCCCTCCGTCTCTGCGATCTCTTGTTTTAGACAGTGAGTGAAACATCTCTCTGTCTCTCCGTCTCTCCGTCCCTCCGTCTCTCCGTCTCTCCGTCTCTCCGTCTCTCCGTCTCATCGTCTCCGTATCTCCGTCCCTCCGTCCCTCCGTCTCTCCGTCTCTCCGTCTCTCGTCCCTCCGTCTTTCCATCCCTCCGTCTCTCCGTCCCTCCGTCTCTCCGTCTCTCCGTCCCTCCGTCCCTCCGTCTCTCCGTCTCTCCTTCTCTCGTCCCTCCGTCTTTCCATCCCTCCGTCTCTCCGTCTCTCCGTGTTTCCGTCTCTCTATGTCTCCGTCCCTCCGTCTCTCCGTCCCTCCGTCTCTCCGTCTCTCCGTCTCTCTGTCTCTCCGTCTCTCCGTCTCTCCGTCTCTCCGTCTCTCCATGTCTCCGTCGCTCCGTCTCGCGATCTCTTGTTTTATACAGGCAGTGAAACATCTCTCCATCTCTCCGTCTCTCCATCTCTCCATCTCTCCGTCTCTCCGTCTCTCCATCTCTCCATCTCTCCGTCTCTCCATCTCTCCGATCTCTTGTTTTAGACAGGCAGTGAAACATCTCTCCATCTCTCCATCTCCTTCTCTCCATCTCTCCATCTCTCCGTCTCTCCGTCTCTCCATCTCTCCGTCTCTCCGTCTCTCCGTCTCTGCGATCTCTTGTTTTAGACAGGCAGTGAAACATCTCTACGTCTCTACATCTCTCTGTCTCTCCGTCTCTTCATCTCTCCATCTCTCCGTCTCTCTGTCTCTCCATCTCTCCGTCTCTCCGTCTCTCCGTCTCTCCGTCTCTGCGATCTCTGGTTTTAGACAGGCAGTGAAACATCTCTCCGTCTCTCCGTCCATCCGTCCCTCTGTCTCTCCGTCCCTCCGTCTCTCCGTCTCTCCATCTCGCCGTCTCCGTCTCTCCGTCCCTCCGTCTCTCCGTCTTTGCGATCTCTTGTTTTAGACAGGCAGTGAAACATCTCTCCGTCTCTCCGTCCATCCGTCCCTCTGTCTCTCCGTCCCTCCGTCTCTCCGTCTCTCCGTCTCGCCGTCTCCGTCTCTCCGTCCCTCCGTCCCCCCGTCTCTCTGTCTCTCCGTCTCTCCGTCTCTCGTCCCTCCGTCTTTCCATCCCTCCGTCTCTCCGTCCCTCCGTCTCTCCGTCCCTCCGTCTCTCCGTCCCTCCGTCTCTCCGTCCCTCCGTCCCTCCGTCTCTCCGTCTCTCCGTCTCTCGTCCCTCCATCTTTCCATCCCTCCGTCTCTCCGTCCCTCCGTCTCTCCGTCCCTCCGTCTCTCCGTCCCTCCGTCTCTCCGTCTCTCCGTCCCTCCGTCTCTCCGTCCCTCCGTCTCTCCGTCTCTCCGTCCCTCTGTCTCCGCGCTCTCCGGTCTCTCCTTCTCTCCGTCTCTCCGTCTCTCCGTCTCTCCGTCTCTCCGTCTCTCCATCTCTCCGTCTCTCCATCTCTCGGTCTCTTTCGACATCTCTCCATCTCTCCGTCCCTCCGTCTCTCCGTCTCTCCGTCCCTCTAGCTCTCTGTCTCTCCGTCCCTCCGTCTCTCCGTCTCTCCGTCCCTCCGTCTCTCCGTCTCTCCGTCCCTCTAGCTCTCCATCTCTCCATCTCTCCGTCTCCCCATCTCTCCGATCTCTTGTTTTAGACAGGCAGTGAAACATCTCTCCATCTCTCCTTCTCTCCATCTCTCCATCTCTCCGTCTCTCCGTCTCTCCATCTCTCCATCTCTCCGTCTCTCCATCTCGCCGATCTCTTGATTTAGACAGGCAGTGAAACATCTCTCCATCTCTCCGTCTCTCCATCTCTCCATCTCTCCGTCTCTCCTTCTCTCCATTTCTCCGTCTCTCCGTCTCTCCGTCTCTGCGATCTCTTGTTTTAGACAGGCAGTGAAACATCTCTCAGTCTCTCCGTCCATCCGTCCCTCTGTCTCTCCGTCCCTCCGTCTCTTCGTCTCTCCATCTCGCCGTCTCCGTCTCTCCGTCCCTCCGTCCCCCCGTCTCTCCGTCTCTCCGTCTCTCCGTCTCTCGTCCCTCCGTCTTTCCATCCCTCCGTCTCTCCGTCCCTCCGTCTCTCCGTCCCTCCGTCTCTCCGTCCCTCCGTCCCTCCGTCTCTCCGTCTCTCCGTCTCTCGTCCCTCCGTCTTTCCATCCCTCCGTCTCTCCGTCCCTCCGTCTCTCCGTCCCTCCGTCTCTCCATCTCTCCGTCCCTCCGTCTCTCCGTCCCTCCGTCTCTCCGTCTCTCCCTCTTTCTCTCCGTCTCTCCGGCTCTCCGTCCCTCCGTCTCTCCGTCTCTCCGTCCCTCTAGCTCTCCGTCTTTCCGTCCCTCCGTCCCTCCGTCTCTCCGTCCCTCCGTCTCGCCATCTCTCCATCTCTCCGTCTCTCCATCTCGCCGATCTCTTGATTTAGACAGGCAGTGAAACATCTCTCCATTTCTCCTTCTCTCCGTCTCTCCATCTCTCCGTCTCTCCGTCTCTCCGTCTCTCCGTCTCTCCGTCTCTCCATCTCTCCATCTCTCCGTCTCTCCGTCTCTCGATCTCTTGTTTTAGACAGGCAGTGAAACATCTCTCCGTCTCTCCATCTCTCCGTCTCTCCGTCTCTCCGTCTCTCCGTTCCTCCGTCTCTCCGTCTCTCCGTCTCTCCGTCTCTCCGTCTCTCCTCTCTTGTTTCGACAGGCGGTGAAACATCTCTCCGTCTCTCCGTCTCTCCGTCCCTCCGTTTCTCCGTCTCTCCGTCTCCCTCTCGTCTCTCCGTCCCTCCGTCCCTCCGTCTCTCCGTCTCTCCGTCTCTCGTCCCTCCGTCTTTCCATCCCTCCGTCTCTCCGTCCTCCGTCTCTCCGTCCCTCCGTCCCTCCGTCCCTCCGTCTCTCCGTCTCTCCGTCTCTCGTCCCTCCGTCTTTCCATCCCTCCGTCTCTCCGTCCCTCCGTCTCTCTGTCTCTCCGTCTCTTCCTCTCTCCATCTCTCCGTCTCTCCGTCTCTCCGTCTCTCCGTCTCTCGTCTCTCCGTCTCTCCGTCTCTCCGTCTCTGCGTCTCTTGTTTTTGACGGCAGTGAAACATCTCTCCGTCTCTCCGTCCATCCGTCCCTCTGTCTCTCCGTCCCTCCGTCTCTCCGTCTCTCCATCTGTCTCCGTCTCTCAATCCCTCCGTCCCCGTCTCTCCGTCTCTCCGTCTCCCATCCCTCCGTCTCTCCGTCTCTCCGTCTCTCCATCCCTCCGTCTCTCCGTCTCTCCGTCTCTCTGTCTCTCCATCTCTCCTTCTCTTGTTTCGGCGTGAACATCTCTCCGTCTCTCCGTCTCTCCGTCTCTCCGTCCCTCCGTCTCTCCGTCTCTCCGTCCCTCCGTCTCTCCGTCCCTCCGTCTCTCCGTCTCTCCGTCTCTCATCCCTCCGTCTTTCCATCCCTCCGTCTCTCCGTCCCTCCGTCTCTCCGTCCCTCTGCTCTCCGTCTCTCCGTCCCTCCGTCTCTCCGTCTCTCCGTCCCTCCATCTCTCCGGCTCTCCATCTCTCCATCTCTCCGTCTCTCCGTCTCTCCATCTCTCCATATCTCCGTCTCTCCGTCTCTGCGATCTCTTGTTTTAGACAGGCAGTGAAACATCTCTCCGTCTCTCCATCTCTCCATCTCTCCATCTCTCCGTCTCTCCGTCTCTCCGTCTCTCCGTCTCTTGTTTTAGACAGGACGGGAAACATCTCTCCGTCTCTCCGTCTCTCCGTCCCTCCGTCTCTCCGTCTCTCCGTCTCGCCGTCTCCGTCTCTCCGTCCCTCCGTCCCTCCGTCTCTCCGTCTCTCCGTCTCTCCGTCTCTCGTCCCTCCGTCTTTCCATCCCTCCGTCTCTCCGTCCCTCCGTCTCTCCGTCCCTCCGTCTCTCCGTCCCTCCGTCCCTCCGTCCCTCCGTCTCTCCGTCACTCCGTCTCTCGTCCCTCCGTCTTTCCATCCCTCCGTCTCTCCGTCCCTCCGTCTCTCTGTCTCTCCGTCTCTTCCTCTCTCCATCTCTCCGCCTCTCCGTCTCTCCGTCTCTCCATCTCTCGTCTCTCCGTCTCTCCGTCTCTCCGTCTCTGCGATCTCTTGTTTTAGACAGGCAGTGAAGGATCTCTCCGTCTCTCCGTCTCTCCATCTCTCCATCTCTCCGTCTCTCCTTCTCTCCATTTCTCCGTCTCTCCGTCTCTCCGTCTCTCGTCTCTTGCGGCGTGAACATCTCTCCGTCTCTCCGTCCATCCGTCCCTCTGTCTCTCCGTCCCTCCGTCTCTTCGTCTCTCCATCGCGTCTCCGTCTCTCCGTCCCTCCGTCTCTCCGTCTCTCCGTCTCTCCGTCTCTCGTCCCTCTGTCTTTCCATCCCTCCGTCTCTCCGTCCCTCCGTCTCTCCGTCCCTCCGTCTCTCCGTCCCTCCGTCCCTCCGTCTCTCCGTCTCTCCGTCTCTCTCGTCCCTCCGTCTTTCCATCCCTCCGTCTCTCCGTCCCTCCGTCTCTCCGTCCCTCCGTCTCTCCATCTCTCAGTCCCTCCGTCTCTCCGTCCCTCCGTCTCTCCGTCTCTACGTCCCTCTTTCTCTCCGTCTCTCCGGCTCTCCGTCCCTCCGTCTCTCCGTCTCTCCGTCCCTCTGGCTCTCCTCTTTCCGTCCCTCCGTCCCTCCGTCTCTCCGTCCCTCCGTCTCGCCATCTCTCCATCTCTCCGTCTCTCCATCTCGCCGATCTCTTGATTTAGACAGGCAGTGAAACATCTCTCCATTTCTCCTTCTCTCCGTCCCTCCATCTCTCCGTCTCTCCATCTCTCCATCTCTCCGTCTCTCCGTCTCTCCATCTCTCCATATCTCCGTCTCTCCGTCTCTGCGATCTCTTGTTTTAGACAGGCAGTGAAACATCTCTCCGTCTCTCCATCTCTCCGTCTCTCCGACTCTCCTCCTCGTCTCTCCGTCTCTCCGTCTCTCCGTCTCTCCGTCTCTGCGATCTCTTGTTTTCGACAGGCAGTGAAACATCTCTCCGTCTCTCCGTCTCTCCGTCCCTCCGTTTCTCCGTCTCTCCGTCTCGCCCTCTCCGTCTCTCCGTCCCTCCGTCCCTCCGTCTCTCCGTCTCTCCGTCTCTCGTCCCTCCGTCTTTCCATCCTTCCGTCTCTCCGTCCCTCCGTCTCTCCGTCCCTCCGTCCCTCCGTCCCTCCGTCTCTCCGTCTCTCCGTCTCTCGTCCCTCCGTCTTTCCATCCCTCCGTCTCTCCGTCCCTCCGTCTCTCTGTCTCTCCGTCTCTTCCTCTCTCCATCTCTCCGCCTCTCCGTCTCACCGTCTCTCCATCTCTACGTCTCTCCGTCTCTCCGTCTCTCCGTCTCTGCGATCTCTTGTTTTAGACAGGCAGTGAAAGCATCTCTCCGTCTCTCCGTCCATCCGTCCCTCTGTCTCTCCGTCCCTCCGTCTCTCCGTCTCTCCATCTGCTCCGTCTCTCAATCCCTCCGTCCCCCGTCTCCCGTCTCTCCGTCTTTCCATCCCTCCGTCTCTCCGTCCCTCCGTCTCTCCGTCCCTCCGTCTCTCCGTCTCTCCGTCTCTCTGTCTCTCCATCTCTCCATCTCTCCTATCTCTTGTTTTAGACAGGCAGTGAAACATCTCTCCATCTCTCCGTCTCTCCGTCTCTCCATCTCTCCATCTCTCCGTCCCTCTGTCTCTCCGTCTCTCGCTGTCTCTCCATCTCTCCGTCTCTCTGTCTCTCCGTCTCTGCGATCTCTTGTTTTAGACAGGCAGTGAAACATCTCTCCGTCTCTCCGTCTCTCCGTCCCTCTGTCTCTCCGTCTCTCCGTCTCTCCGTCTCTCCGTCTCTCAGTCTCGCCGTCTCCGTCTCTCCGTCCCTCCGTCTCTCCGTCTCTCCGTCTCTCGTCCCTCTGTCTTTCCATCCCTCCGTCTCTCCGTCCCTCCGTCTCTCCGTCCCTCCGTCCCTCCGTCTCTCCGTCTCTCGTCCCTCCGTCTTTCCATCCATCCGTCTCTCCGTCTCTCAATCTTTCCGTCTCTCTATGTCTCCGTCCCTCCGTCTCTCCGTCCCTCCATATCTCCGTATCTCCGTCTCTCCGTCCCTCTGTCTCTCCGTCTCTCCGTCTCTCCGTCTCTCCGTCTCTCCATCTCTCCATCTCTCCATCTCTCGATCTCTTTTTTCGGCGCATCTCTCCATCTCTCCGTCTCTCCATCTCTCCTCTCTCCGTCTCTCCATCTCTCCGTCTCTCCATCTCTCCGATCTCTTGTTTTGACGGCAGTGAACTCTCTCCATCTCTCCTTCTCTCCATCTCTCCATCTCTCCGTCTCTCCGTCTCTCCATCTCTCCATCTCTCCGTCTCTCCATCTCTCCGATCTCTTGGTTTGCCGAACATCTCTCCATCTCTCCGTCTCTCCATCTCTCCATCTTTCCGTCTCTCCGTCTCTCCATCTCTCCGTCTCTCCGTCTCTCCGTCTCTGCGATCTCTTGTTTTAGACAGGCAGTGAAACATCTCTCCGTCTCTCCATCTCTCCGTCTCTCCGTCTCTTCATCTCTCCATCTCTCCGTCTCTCTGTCTCTCCGTCTCTCCATCTCTCAGTCTCTCCGTCTCTCCGTCTCTCCGTCTCTGCGATCTCTTGTTTTAGACAGGCAGTGAAACATCTCTCCGTCTCTCCGTCCATCCGTCCCTCTGTCTCTCCGTCCCTCCGTCTCTCCGTCTCTCCATCTCGCCGTCTCCGTCTCTCCGTCCCTCCATCCGCCGTCTCTCTGTCTCTCCGTCTCTCCGTCTCTCGTCCCTCCTTCTTTCCATCCCTCCGTCTCTCCGTCCCTCCGTCACTCCGTCCCTCCGTCTCTCCATCCCTCCGTCTCTCCGTCCCTCCGTCCCTCGGTCTCTCCGTCTCTCCGTCTCTCGTCCCTCCGTCTTTCCATCCCTCCGTCTCTCCGTCCCTCCGTCTCTCCGTCCCTCCGTCTCTCCGTCCCTCCGTCTCTCCATCTCTCCGTCCCTCCGTCTCTCAGTCCCTCCGTCTCTCCGTTTCTCCGTCCCTCTGTCTCTCCGTCTCTCCAGCTCTCCGTCCCTCCGTCTCTCCGTCTCTCCGTCCCTCTAGCTCTCTGTCTCTCGGTCCCTCCATCTCTCCGTCTCTCCATCTCTCCATCTCTCCGTCTCTCCGTCTCTCCATCTCTCCATCTCTCCGTCTCTCCGTCTCTGCGATCTCTTGTTTTAGACAGGCAGTGAAACATCTCTCCATCTCTCCGTCTCTCCATCTCTCCATCTCTCCGTCTCTCCATCTCTCCATCTCTCCGTCTCTCCATCTCTCCGATCTCTTGTTTTAGACAGGCAGTGAAACATCTCTCCATCTCTCCTTCTCTCCATCTCTCCATCTCTCCGTCTCTCCGTCTCTCCATCTCTCCATCTCTCCGTCTCTCCATCTCGCCGTCTCTTGGTTGCGCCGTAACTCTCTCCATCTCTCCGTCTCTCCATCTCTCCATCTCTCCGTCTCTCAATTTCTCCATCTCTCCGTCTCTCCGTCTCTCCGTCTCTGCGATCTCTTGTTTTAGACAGGCAGTGAAACATCTCTCCGTCTCTCCGTCCATCCGTCCCTCTGTCTCTCCGTCCCTCCGTCTCTCCGTCTCTCCATCTCGCCGTCTCCGTCTCTCCGTCCCTCCATCCCCCCCGTCTCTCCGTCTCTCCGTCTCTCCGTCTCTCGTCCCTCCGTCTTTCCATCCCTCCGTCTCTCCGTCCCTCCGTCTCTCCGTCCCTCCGTCTCTCCGTCCCTCCGTCCCTCCGTCTCTCCGTCTCTCCGTCTCTCGTCCCTCCGTCTGTCCATCCCTCCGTCTCTCCGTCCCTCCATCTCTCCGTCCCTCCGTCTCTCCGTCTCTCCGTCCCTCCGTCTCTCCGTCCCTCCGTCTCTCCGTCTCTCCGTCCCTCCGTCTCTCCGTCTCTCCGGCTCTCCGTCCCTCCGTCTCTCCGTCTCTCCGTCCCTCTAGCTCTCCGTCTCTCCGTCCCTCCGTCTCTCCGTCTCTCCGTCCCTCCATCTCTCCGTCTCTCCGTCTCTCCGTCTCTCCATCTCTCCATATCTCCGTCTCTCCGTCTCTGTGATCTCTTGTTTTAGACAGGCAGTGAAACATCTCTCCATCTCTCCGTCTCTCCATCTCTCCATCTCTCCGTCTCTCCATCTCTCCATCTCTCCGTCTCTCCATCTCTCCGATCTCTTGTTTTAGACAGGCAGTGAAACATCTCTCCATCTCTCCTTCTCTCCATCTCTCCATCTCTCCATCTCTCCGTCTCTCCATCTCTCCATCTCTCCGTCTCTCCATCTCGCCGATCTCTTGATTTAGACAGGCAGTGAAACATCTCTCCATCTCTCCGTCTCTCCATCTCTCCATCTCTCCGTCTCTCCGTCTCTCCATCTCTCCGTCCCTCCGTCTCTCCGTCTCTCTGTCTCTCGTCCCTCAGTCTTTCCGTCCCTCCGTCTCTCCGTCCCTCCGTGTCTAAGTCTCTCCGTCTCTTCATCTCTCCATCTCTCCGCCTCTCCGTCTCTCTGTCTCTCCATCTCTCCGTCTCTCCGTCTCTCCGTCTCTCTGTCTCTGCGATCTCTTGTTTTAGACAGGCAGTGAAACATCTCTCTGTCTCTCCGTCCATCCGTCCCTCTGTCTCTCCGTCCCTCCGTCTCTCCGTCTCTCCATCTCGCCGTCTCCGTCTCTCCGTCCCTCCGTCCCCCCATCTCTCCGTCTCTCCATCTCTCCGTCTCTCGTCCCTCCGTCTTTCCATCCCTCCGTCTCTCCGTCCCTCCGTCTCTCCGTCCCTCCGTCTCTCCTATCTCTTGTTTTAGACAGGCAGTGAAACATCTTTCCATCTCTCCGTCTCTCCGTTTCTCCATCTCTCCATCTCTCCGTCCCTCTGTCTCTCCGTCTCTCCGTCTCTCCGTCTCTCCGTCTCTCCATCTCTCCGTCTCTCCGTCTCTGCGATCTCTTGTTTTAGACAGGCAGTGAAACATCTCTCCGTCTCTCCGTCTCTCCGTCCCTCTGTCTCTTCGTCTCTCCGTCTCTCCGTCTCTCAGTCTCGCCGTCTCCGTCTCTCCGTCCCTCCGTTCCTCCGTCTCTCCGTCTCTCCGTCTCTCGTCCCTCCGTCTTTCCATCCCTCCGTCTCTCCGTCCCTCCGTCTCTCCGTCTCTCCGTCCCTCCGTCCCTCCGTCCCTCCGTCTCTCCGTCCCTCCGTCTCTCTGTCTCTCCGTCCCTCCGTCTCTCCGTCTCTCCGTCTCTCCGTCTCTCCGTCTCTCCGTCTCTCGTCCCTCCGTCTTTCCATCCCTCCGTCTCTCCGTCCCTCCGTCCCTCCGTCTCTCCGTCTCTCCGTCTCTCCGTCTCTCCGTCTCTCCATCTCTCCGTCTCTCCGTCTCTCCGTCTCTCCATCTCTCCGTCTCTCCGTCTCTCCATCTCTCCGTCTCTCCGTCTCTCCGTCTCTCCGTCTCTGCGATCTCTTGTTTTAGACAGGACGTGAAACATCTCTCCGTCTCTCCGTCTCTCCGTCCCTCCGTCTCTCCGTCTCTCCGTCTCGCCGTCTCCGTCTCTCCGTCCCTCCGTCCCTCCGTCTCTCCGTCTCTCCGTCTCTCCGTCTCTCGTCCCTCCGTCTTTCCATCCCTCCGTCTCTCCGTCCCTCCGTCTCTCCGTCCCTCCGTCTCTCCGTCCCTCCGTCCCTCCGTCCCTCCGTCTCTCCGTCACTCCGTCTCTCGTCCCTCCGTCTTTCCATCCCTCCGTCTCTCCGTCCCTCCGTCTCTCTGTCTCTCCGTCTCTTCCTCTCTCCATCTCTCCGCCTCTCCGTCTCTCCGTCTCTCCGTCTCTCCGTCTCTGCGATCTCTTGTTTTAGACAGGCAGTGAAAGATCTCTCCGTCTCTCCGTCCATCCGTCCCTCTGTCTCTCCGTCCCTCCGTCTCTCCGTCTCTCCGTCTCTCCATCTCGCCGTCTCCGTCTCTCAATCCCTCCGTCCCCCCCGTCTCTCCGTCTCTCCGTCTTTCCATCCCTCCGTCTCTCCGTCCCTCCGTCTCTCCGTCCCTCCGTCTCTCCGTCTCTCCGTCTCTCTGTCTCTCCGTCTCTCCATCTCTCCATCTCTTTTTCTCTCTCCATCTCTCGTCTCTCCGTCTCTCCATCTCTCCATCTCTCCGTCTCTCCGTCTCTCCGTCTCTCCGTCTCTCCGTCTCTCCATCTCTCCGTCTCTCTGTCTCTCCGTCTCTGCGATCTCTTGTTTTAGACAGGCAGTGAAACATCTCTCCGTCTCTCCGTCTCTCCGTCCCTCTGTCTCTCCGTCTCTCCGTCCTTCCGTCTCTCCGTCTCTCCGTCTCTCGTCCCTCTGTCTTTCCATCCCTCCGTCTCTCCGTCCCTCCGTCTCTCCGTCCCTCTGTCTCTCCGTCTCTCCGTCCCTCCATCTCTCCGTCTCTCCGTCCCTCCGTCTCTGCCATCTCTTGTTTTGGACAGTGGTGAAACATCTCTCTGTCTCTCCGTCTCTCCGTCCCTCCGTCTCTCCGTCTCTCCTCTCTCCGTCTCTCAGTCTCGTCGTCTCCGTCTCTCCGTCCCTCCGTCTCTCCGTCTCTCGTCCCTCCGTCTTTCCATCCCTCCGTCTCTCCGTCCCTCCGTCTCTCCGTCTCTCCGTCCCTCCGTCCCTCCGTCTCTCCGTCTCTCCGTCTCTCGTCCCTCCGTCTTTCGATCCCTCCGTCTCTCCGTCTCTCCGTCTCTCCGTCTCTCTGTGTCTCCTCTCTCCGTCTCTCCGTCCCTCCATCTCTCCGTATCTCCGTCTCTCCGTCCCTCCGTCTCTCCGTCTCTCCGTCTCTCCGTCTCTCCGTCTCTCCATCTCTCCATCGCTCCATCTCGCCGATCTCTTGTTTTATACAGGCAGTGAAACATCTCTCCATCTCTCCGTCTCTCTGTCTCTCCATCTCTCCATCTCTCCGTCTCTCCGTCTCTCCGTCTCTCCGTCTCTCCGATCTCTTGTTTTAGACAGGCAGTGAGACATCTCTCCGTCTCTCCGTCCATCCGTCCCTCTGTCTCTCGTCTCTCCGTCTCTCCGTCTCTCCATCTTCCCGTCTCTCCGTCTCTCCGTCTCTCTGTCTCTCCGTCTCTCCGTCTCTCGTCCCTCCGTCTTTCCGTCTCTCCTCTCTCCGTCCTCCGTCTCTCCGTCTCTCCGTCTCTCCATCTCTCCGTCTCTCTCGTCCCTCCGTCTCTCCGTCTCTCCGTCTCTCCGTCTCTCCGTCTCTCCGTCCTCCGTCTCTCCGTCTCTCCGTCTCTCCGTCTCTCCGTCTCTCCGTCTCTCCGTCTCTCCGTCTCTCCGTCTCTCCGTCTCTCCGTCTCTCCGTCTCTCCGTCTCTCCGTCCTCCGTCTCTCGTCTCTCCGTCTCTCCGTCTCTCCGTCTTTCCATCCTCCGTCTCTCCGTCCCTCCGTCTCTCCGTCCTCCGTCTCTCCGTCTCTCCGTCTCTCCGTCTCTCGTCTCTCCGTCTCTCCAGTCTCTCCGTCTCTCTGTCTCTCCGTCTCTCCAGCTCTCCGTCTCTCCGTCTCTCCGTCTCTCTTGTCTCTCTGTCTCTTCGTCCTCCGTCTCTCCGTCTCTCCGTCTCTCCATCTCTCCGTCTCTCCATCTCTCCATCTCTCCGTCTCTCCGTCTCTCCATCTCTCCATATCTCCGTCTCTCCGTCTCTCGATCTCTTGTTTTGGACAGGCAGTGAAGCATCTCTCCATCTCTCCGTCTCTCCATCTCTCCGTCTCTCCGTCTCTCCATCTCTCCATCTCTCCGTCTCTCCATCTCTCCGATCTCTTTTGACGACATCTCTCCATCTCTCCGTCTCTCCATCTCTCCATCTCTCCGTCTCTCCGTCTCTCCATCTCTCCATCTCTCCGTCTCTCCATCTCTCGATCTCTTGATTTGGACGGCGTGAACATCTCTCCATCTCTCCGTCTCTCCTCTCTCCATCTCTCTGTCTCTCTGTCTCTCCATCTCTCCGTCTCTCCGTCTCTCCGTCTCTTGTTTTGCCGGCGGTACATCTCTCCGTCTCTCCTCTCTCCGTCTTCGTCTTCCTCTCTCCGTCCCTCCGTCTCTCCGTCTCTCCGTCTCTCGTCCCTCCGTCTTTCCATCCCTCCGTCTCTCCGTCTCTCCGTCTCTCCGTCTCTCCGTCCCTCTGCTTTCCGTCTCTCGTCCCTCGTCTCTCGTCTCTCCGTCTCTCCGTCTCTCCGTCTCTCCATCTCTCCATCTCTCCGTCTCTCCGTCTCTCCATCTCTCCATCTCTCCGTCTCTCCGTCTCTGCGATCTCTTGTTTTAGACAGGCGGTGAACATCTCTCCGTCTCTCCATCTCTCGTCTCCGTCTCTCCTTCTCTCCTCTCTCCGTCTCTCCGTCTCTCCGTCTCCCGTCTCCGTCTCTCCGTCTCTCCGTCCCTCCTCTCTCCGTCTCTCCTCTCTCCGTCTCTAGTCCCTCTGTCTTTCCATCTCTCCGTCTCTCCGTCTCTCTGTCTCTCTTTCCCTCTGTCTCTCCGTCCCTCCGTCTCTCGTCTCTCGTCCTCGTCTCTCCTTCTCGTCTCTCCGTCTCTCCGTCCCTCCGTCTCTCCCGTCTCTCCGTCTCTCCGTCTCTCGTCCCTCCGTCTTTCCATCCCTCCGTCTCTCCGTCTCTCCGTCTCTCCAGTCCCTCCGTCTCTCCGTCCCTCCGTCCCTCCGTCTCTCCGTCTCTCCGTCTCTCCGTCTCTCAAACCTCCGTCTTTCCATCCCTCCGTCTCTCCGTCCCTCCGTCTCTCGTCCCTCCGTCTCTCTGTCTCTCCTCCCTCCGTCTCTCCGTCCCTCCGTCTCTCCGTCTCTCCGTCCCTCTGTCTCTCCGTCTCTCCGCTCTCCGTCTCTCGTCCCTCTATCTCTCCGTCCCTCTGGCTCTCTGTCTCTCCGTCCCTCCGTCTCTCCGTCTCTCCGTCCCTCTATCTCTCCGTCTCTCCATCTCTCCGTCTCTCCGTCTCTCCATCTCTCCATATCTCCGTCTCTCCGTCTCTGCGATCTCTTGCTTTAGACAGGCAGTGAAACATCTCTCCATCTCTCCATCTCTCCGTCTCTCCGTCTCTCCATCTCTCCATCTCTCCGTCTCTCCGTCTCTCCGTCTCTCTGTCTCTCCGTCTCTCCGTCTCTCCATCTCTCCGTCTCTCCGTCTCTCCGTCTCTGTGATCTCTTGTTTTGGACCGGCGGTGAAACATCTCTCCGTCTCTCCGTCTCATCCGTCCCTCTGTCTCTCCGTCCCTCCGTCTCTCCGTCTCTCCTCTCTCTCTCTCGTCCCTCCGTCTTCCGTCTCTCCGTCTCTCCGTCCCTCCGTCTCTCCGTCCCTCAGTCTCTTCGTCCCTCCGTCTCTCCGTCTCTCCGTCTCTCGTCCCTCCGTCTTTCCAGTCTCTCCGTCTCTCCGTCCCTCCGTCTCTCCGTCTCTCATCTCTGTCTCCGTCTCTCCGTCCCTCCGTCCCTCCCGTCTCTCCGTCTCTCCGTCTCTCCGTCTCTCGTCCCTCCGTCTTTCCATCCCTCCGTCTCTCCGTCCCTCTTTCTCTCCGTCCCTCCGTCTCTTCGTCCCTCCGTCTCTTCGTCCCTCCATCTCTCGTCTCTCCGTCTCTCCGTCTCTCCGTCTCTCCTCCTCCGTCTTTCCATTCCTCCGTCTCTCCGTCCCTCCGTCTCTCCTCTCTCCGTCTCTCGTCTCCGTCCTCCGTCTTTCCATCCTCCGTCTCTCCGTCCCTCCGTCTCTCCGTCCCTCCGTCTCTCCGTCTCTCCTCCCTCCGTCTCTCCGTCTCTCGTCCCTCCGTCTTTCCATCCCTCCGTCTCTCCGTCCTCCGTCTCTCCGTCTCTCCATCTCCGTCTCCGTCTCTCCGTCCCTCCGTCCCTCCGTCTCTCCGTCTCTCCGTCTCTCCGTCTCTCGTCCCTCCGTCTTTCCATCCCTCCGTCTCTCCGTCTCTCTTTCTCTCCGTCCCTCCGTCTCTCCATCCCTCCGTCTCCGTCCCTCCATCCCTCCGTCCCTCGTCTCTCCGTCTCTCCGTCTCTATCCTCCGTCTTTCCGTCCCTCCGTCTCTCCGTCCCTCCATCTCTCCGTCCCTCCGTCTCTCTATCTCTCCGTCCCTCCATCTCTCCGTCCCCCCGTCTCTCCGTCTCTCCGTCCCTATGTCTCTCCGTCCCTCCGTCCCTCCGTCCCTCCGTCTCTCCGTCTCTCTTTCTCTCCGTCTCTCCGTCTCTCCATCTCTCCGTCTCTCCGTCCCTCCGTCTCTCCGTCTCTCCGTCTCGTCATCTCTCCATCTCTCCGCCTCTCAGTCTCTCCGTCTCTCCATCTCTCTGTCTCTCCGTCTCTCCGTCTCTCATCGTCTCTGCGATCTCTTGTTTTAGACAGGCAGTGAAACATCTCTCCGTCTCTCCATCTCTCCGTCTCTCCATCTCGCTGTCTCCGTCTCTCCGTCCCTCCGTCCCCCCCGTCTCTCCGTCTCTCCGTCTCTCCGTCTCTCGTCCCTCCGTCTTTCCATCCCTCCGTCTCTCCGTCCCTCTTTCTCTCCGTCCCTCTGTCACTCCGTCCCTCCGTCTCGCCGTCACTCCATCCCTCCGTCCCTCCGTCTCCCGTCTCTCCGTCTCTCAGTCCTCCGTCTTTCCATCCCTCCGTCTCTCCGTCCCTCCGTCTCTCTGTCCCTCCGTCTCTCTCTCTCCCCGTCCCTCCTCTCTCTCCCTCCGTCTCTCCGTCTCTCCGTCCCTCTTCTCTCTCTCTCCGGTCTCTCCTCTCTCCTCCCTCTATCTCTCCGTCCCTCTGGCTCTCCGTCTCTCCGTCCCTCGTCTCTCCGTCTCCGTCCCTCTATCTCTCGTCTCTCCATCTCTCCATCTCTCCGTCTCTCCGTCTCTCCATCTCTCCATCTCTCCGTCTCTCCGTCTCTCCGATCTCTTGTTTTGACGGCGGTGAAACATCTCTCCATCTCTCCATCTCTCCGTCTCTCCGTCTCTCCATCTCTCCATCTCTCCTCTCTCCGTCTCTCCCGTCTCTCCGTCTCTCCGTCTCTCCATCTCTCCGTCTCTCCGTCTCTCCGTCTCTCCGTCTCTCCGTCTCTGCGATCTCTTGTTTTAGACAGGCAGTGAAACATCTCTCCGTCTCTCCGTCCATCCGTCCCTCTGTCTCTCCGTCCCTCCAGTCTCTCCATCTCTCCATCTCTCGTCTCCGTCTCTCCGTCCCTCCGTCCTCCGTCTCTCCGTCTCTCCGTCTCTCTGTCTCTCGTCCCTCCGTCTTTCCATCCCTCCGTCTCTCCGTCCCTCCGTCTCTCCGTCCCTCAGTCTCGTGTCCCTCTGCCTCTGTCTCTCCGTCTCTCGTCCCTCCGTCTTTCCATCCCTCCGTCTCTCCGTCTCTCCGTCTCTCAGTCTCGTCGTCTCCGTATCTCCGTCCCTCCGTCCCTCCGTCTCTCCGTCTCTCCGTCTCTCGTCCCTCCGTCTTTCCATCCCTCCGTCTCTCCGTCCCTCCGTCTCTCCGTCTCTCCGTCCCTCCGTCCCTCCGTCTCTCCGTCTCTCGTCCCTCCGTCTTTCCATCCCTCCGTCTCTCCGTCTCTCCGTCTTTCCGTCTCTCTATGTCTCCGTCCCTCCGTCTCTCCGTCCCTCCATATCTCCGTATCTCCGTCTCTCTGTCCCTCCGTCTCTCCGTCTCTCCGTCTCTCCGTCTCTCCATCTCTCCATCGCTCCATCTCGCCGATCTCTTGTTTTATACAGGCAGTGAAACATCTCTCCATCTCTCCGTCTCTCCATCTCTCCATCTCTCCGTCTCTCCGTCTCTCCATCTCTCCATCTCTCCGTCTCTCCATCTCTCCGATCTCTTGTTTTAGACAGGCAGTGAAACATCTCTCCATCTCTCCATCTCTCCTTCTCTCCATCTCTCCATCTCTCCGTCTCTCCGTCTCTCCATCTCTCCGTCTCTCCGTCTCTCCGTCTCTGCGATCTCTTGTTTTAGACAGGCAGTGAAACATCTCTCCGTCTCTCCATCTCTCCGTCTCTCCGTCTCTTCATCTCTCCATCTCTCCGTCTCTTGTCCTCCTCTCGTCTCTCCGTCTCTCCGTCTCTCCGTCTCTGCGTCTCTTGTTTTGCGGCGTGAGCATCTCTCCGTCTCTCCGTCCATCCGTCCCTCTGTCTCTCCGTCCCTCCGTCTCTCCTCTCTCCATCTCGCCGTCTCCGTCTCTCCGTCCCTCCGTCTCTCCGTCTCTGCGATCTCTTGTTTTAGACAGGCGGTGAGACATCTCTCCGTCTCTCCGTCCATCCGTCCCTCTGTCTCTCCCGTCCCTCCGTCTCTCCGTCTCTCCATCTGCCGTCTCCGTCTCTCGTCCCTCCGTCCCCCCGTCTCTCTGTCTCTCCGTCTCTCCGTCTCTCGTCCCTCCGTCTTTCCATCCCTCCGTCTCTCCGTCCCTCCGTCTCTCCGTCCCTCCGTCTCTCCATCCCTCCGTCTCTCCGTCTCTCGTCCCTGCGTCTTTCCATCCCTCCGTCTCTCCGTCCCTCCGTCTCTCCGTCCCTCCGTCTCTCCGTCCCTCCGTCTCTCCGTCTCTCCGTCTCTCCGTCTCTCCGTCTCTCCGTCTCTCCGTCTCTCCGTCTCTCCGTCTCTCCGTCTCTCCGTCCCTCCGTCTCTCCGTCTCTCCGTCCCTCTGTCTCTGTCTCTCCGTCCCTCCGTCTCTCCGTCTCTCCGTCTCTCCATCTCTCGTCTCTCCATCTCTCCATCTCTCCGTCTCTCCGTCTCTCCATCTCTCCATCTCTCCGTCTCTCCGTCTCTCCGTCTCTTGTTTTAGACGGCAGTAAACATCTCTCCATCTCTCCGTCTCTCCGTCTCTCCGTCTCTCCGTCTCTCCATCTCTCCGTCTCTCCGTCTCTCTCCGATCTCTTGTCGCAGTGCATCTCTCCATCTCTCCTTCTCTCCGTCTCTCCGTCTCTCCGTCTCTCCATCTCTCCATCTCTCCGTCTCTCCATCTCTCGATCTCTTGTTTTGCGGCAGAAACATCTCTCCATCTCTCCGTCTCTCCATCTCTCCATCTCTCCGTCTCTCCTTCTCTCCATTTCTCCGTCTCTCGTCTCTCCGTCTCTACGATCTCTTGTTTTAGACAGGCGGTGAAGCATCTCTCCGTCTCTCCGTCCATCCGTCCCTCTGTCTCTCCGTCCCTCCGTCTCTTCGTCTCTCCATCTCCGTCTCCGTCTCTCCGTCTCTCCGTCTCTCCGTCTCTCCGTCTCTCCGTCTCTCCGTCTCTCTCCCTCCGTCTTTCCGTCCCTCCGTCTCTCCGTCCCTCCGTCTCTCCGTCCCTCCGTCTCTCCGTCCCTCCGTCCCTCCGTCTCTCCGTCTCTCCGTCTCTCTGTCCCTCCGTCTTTCCATCCCTCCGTCTCTCCGTCCCTCCGTCTCTCCGTCCCTCCGTCTCTCCATCTCTCAGTCCTCCGTCTCTCCGTCCCTCCGTCTCTCTCTCTCGTCCTCTTTCTCTCCGTCTCTCCGGCTCTCCGTCCCTCCGTCTCTCCGTCTATCCGTCCCTCTAGCTCTCCGTCTTTCCGTCCCTCCGTCCCTCCGTCTCTCCGTCCCTCCGTCTCGCCATCTCTCCATCTCTCCGTCTCTCCATCTCGCCGATCTCTTGATTTAGCCAGGCAGTGAAACATCTCTCCATTTCTCCTTCTCTCCGTCCCTCCATCTCTCCGTCTCTCCATCTCTCCATCTCTCCGTCTCTCCGTCTCTCCACCTCTCCATATCTCCGTCTCTCCGTCTCTGCGATCTCTTGTTTTAGACAGGCAGTGAAACATCTCTCCGTCTCTCCATCTCTCCGTCTCTCCGACTCTCCGTCCCTCCGTTCCTCCGTCTCTCCGTCTCTCCGTCTCTCCGTCTCTCCGTCTCTCCGATCTCTTGTTTTCGACAGGCAGTGAAACATCTCTCCGTCTCTCCGTCTCTCCGTCCCTCCGTTTCTCCGTCTCTCCGTCTCGCCCTCTCCGTCTCTCCGTCCCTCCGTCTCTCCGTCTCTCCTCTCTCCTCTCTCGTCCCTCCGTCTTTCCATCCCTCCGTCTCTCGTCCCTCCGTCTCTCCGTCCCTCCGTCCCTCCGTCTCTCCGTCTCTCCGTCTCTCGTCCCTCCGTCTTTCCAGTCCCTCAGTCTCTCCGTCCCTCCGTCTCTCTGTCTCTCCGTCTCTTCTCTCTCCATCTCTCCGTCTCTCCGTCTCACCGTCTCTCCATCTCTCGTCTCTCCGTCTCTCCGTCTCCCGTCTCTCCGTCTCCTCTCTCCGTCTCTCCGTCTCTCCGTCATCTCCATCTCTCCATCTCTCCGTCTCTCCATCTCTCCGATCTCTTGTTTTGCGGCCTCTCTCCATCTCTCCGTCTCTCCGTCTCTCCATCTCTCCGTCTCTCCGTCTCTCCATCTCTCCGTCTCTCCGTCTCTCCGTCTCTCCGATCTCTTGTTTTGGACGGGCAGTGAAACATCTCTCCGTCTCTCCGTCTCTCCTCTCTCCATCTCTCCTCTCCGTCTCTCTGTCTCTCCGTCTCTCCGTCTCTCCGTCTCTCCGTCTCTCCGTCTCTCCGTCTCTCCGATCTCTTGTTTTATACAGGCGTGAACATCTCTCCGTCTCTCCGTCTCTCCGTCTCTCTGTCTCTCCTCTCTCGTCTCTCCGTCTCTCCGTCTCTCCGTCTCTCCATCTCTCCTCTCTCTGTCTCTCCGTCTCTCCGTCTCTCTCTCTCTTCTCTCCGTCTCTCCGTCCTCCGTCTCTCCGTCTCTCCGTCTCTCCATCTCTCTCTCTCGGTCTCTCCGTCTCTCCGTCTCTCCGTCTCTCCGTCTCTCCATCCCTCCGTCTCTCCGTCTCTCCGTCTCTCCATCTCTCCGTCTCTCCGTCTCTCCGTCTCTGCGATCTCTTGTTTTAGACAGGCAGTGAAACATCTCTCCGTCTCTCCATCTCTCCGTCTCTCCGTCTCTTCATCTCTCCATCTCTCCGTCTCTCTGTCTCTCCGTCTCTCCATCTCTCCGTCTCTCCTCTCTCCGTCTCTCCGTCTCTGCGGTCTCTTGTTTGGACAGGCGGTGAAACATCTCTCCGTCTCTCCGTCCTCGTCCCTCTGTCTCTCCGTCCCTCCGTCTCTCCGTCTCTCCATCTCTCCGTCTCCGTCTCTCCGTCCCTCCGTCTCTCTGTCTCTCTGTCTCTCCGTCTCTCGTCCCTCCTTCTTTCCATCCCTCCGTCTCTCCGTCCCTCCGTCTCTCCGTCCCTCCGTCTCTCCATCCCTCCGTCTCTCCGTCCCTCCAGTCTCTCGGTCTCTCCGTCTCTCCGTCTCTCGTCCCTCCGTCTTTCCATCCCTCCGTCTCTCCGTCCCTCCGTCTCTCCGTCCCTCCGTCTCTCCGTCCCTCCGTCTCTCCATCTCTCCGTCCCTCCGTCTCTCAGTCCCTCCGTCTCTCCGTCTCTCCGTCCCTCTGTCTCTCCGTCTCTCCAGCCTCCGTCTCTCCGTCTCTCCGTCTCTCCGTCCCTCTAGCTCTCTGTCTCTCGGCTTCGTCTCTCCATCTCTCCGTCTCTCCATCTCTCCATCTCTCCGTCTCTCCGTCTCTCCATCTCTCCGTCTCTCCGTCTCTCCGTCTCTCGATCTCTTGTTTTAGACGGCAGTGAAACATCTCTCCATCTCTCCGTCTCTCCATCTCTCCATCTCTCCGTCTCTCCATCTCTCCATCTCTCCGTCTCTCCATCTCTCCGATCTCTTTTTTGCGCAGGACATCTCTCCATCTCTCCTTCTCTCCTCTCTCCATCTCTCGTCTCTCCGTCTCTCCGTCTCTCCATCTCTCCGTCTCTCCATCTCGCCGATCTCTTGTTTTAGACAGGCGTGAACATCTCTCCGTCTCTCCGTCTCTCCATCTCTCCATCTCTCGTCTCTCAGTCTCTCCATCTCTCCGTCTCTCCGTCTCTCCGTCTCTCCGTCTCTTGTTTTAGACAGGCGGTGGAACATCTCTCTGTCTCTCCGTCCCTCCGTCTTCCTCTCTCCGCTCTCCGTCTCTCCGTCCTCCTCTCTCCGTCTCTCCGTCTCTCCGTCTCTCCGTCTCTCCGTCCTCGTCTCTCCGTCTCTCCGTCTCTCCGTCTCTCTTCTCTCCGTCCCTCCGTCTTGTCTCTCCGTCTCTCCGTCTCTCCGTCTCTCCGTCTCTCCGTCCCTCTGTCTTTCCATCCCTCCGTCTCTCCGTCCCTCCGTCTCTCCGTCTCTCCGGTCTCTCCGTCTCTCCGTCCCTCCGTCTCTCCGTCCCTCCGTCTCTCCGTCTCTCCGTCCCTCCGTCTCTCCGTCTCTCCCGTCTCTCCGTCTCTCCGTCTCTCCGTCTCTCCGTCCCTCTGTCTCTCCGTCTCTCCGTCCCTCCGTCTCTCCGTCTCTCCGTCCCTCCGTCTCTCCGTCTCTCCGTCTCTCCGTCCCTCCGTCTCTCCGTCTCTCCGTCCCTCTGGCTCTCCGTCTCTCCGTCCCTCGTCTCTCCGTCTCTCCGTCCCTCCATCTCTCCGTCTCTCCGTCTCTCCGTCTCTCCATCTCTCCATATCTCCGTCTCTCCGTCTCTGCGATCTCTTGTTTTAGACAGGCAGTGAAACATCTCTCCATCTCTCCGTCTCTCCATCTCTCCGTCTCTCCGTCTCTCCATCTCTCCATCTCTCCGTCTCTCCATCTCTCCGATCTCTTGTTTTAACAGCAGTGAAACATCTCTCCATCTCTCCTTCTCTCCGTCTCTCCATCTCTCCGTCTCTCCGTCTCTCCATCTCTCCGTCTCTCCGTCTCTCCGTCTCGCCGATCTCTTGATTTAGACGGCGGTGAAACATCTCTCCTCTCTCCGTCTCTCCATCTCTCCGTCTCTCCTCTCTCCATCTCTCCGTCCCTCCGTCTCTCCGTCTCTCCGTCTCTCGTCCCTCATTCTTTCCTCCCTCCGTCTCTCCTCCCTCCTCTCTCCGTCTCTCCGTCTCTTCATCTCTCCCGTCTCTCCGTCTCTCCGTCTCTCTGTCTCCCATCTCTCCGTCTCTCCGTCTCTCCGTCTCTCTGTCTCTCCGATCTCTTGTTTTAGACGGCAGTGAAGCATCTCTCTGTCTCTCCTCTCTCCGTCCCTCCGTCTCTCCGTCTCTCCATCTCTCTCTCTCCGTCTCTCTCTCTCCGTCTCTCCGTCTCTCCGTCTCTCCGTCTCTCCTCTCTCCTCTCTCCGTCTCTTCGTCTCTCCATCTCTCCGTCTCTCCTATCTCTTGTTTTAGACAGGCAGTGAAACATCTCTCCATCTCTCCGTCTCTCCGTTTCTCCATCTCTCCATCTCTCCGTCCCTCTGTCTCTCCGTCTCTCCGTCTCTCCTCTCTCCGTCTCTCCGTCTCTCCGTCTCTCCGTCTCTCCGTCTCTTGTTTTGCGCGGTGGGCTCTCTCCGTCTCTCCGTCTCTCCGTCCCTCTGTCTCTTCGTCTCTCCGTCTCTCCTCTTCTCTCTCCGTCTCTTCTCTCCTCTCTCCGTCTCTCCGTCTCTCCGTCTCTCCCGTCTCTCCGTCTCTCCGTCTCTCCGTCTCTCCGTCTCTCCGTCTCTCCGTCCCTCGTCTCTCCCGTCTCTCCGTCTCTCCGTCTCTCCGTCTCTCCGTCTCTCCGTCTCTCCGTCTCTCCGTCTCTCCGTCTCTCCGTCTCTCCGTCTCTCCGTCTCTCCATCTCTCCGTCTCTCCGTCTCTCCGTCTCTCCGTCTCTCCGTCTCTCCGTCTCTCCGTCTCTCCGTCTCTCCGTCTCTCCTCTCTCCGTCTCTCCGTCTCTCCGTCTCTCCGTCTCTCCTCTCTCCGTCTCTCCTCTCTCTCTCCCGTCTCTCCGTCCCTCCAGTCTCTCCGTCTCTCCGTCTCTCCGTCTCTCCGTCTCTCCGTCTCTCCGTCTCTCCGTCTCTCCGTCTCTCCGTCTCTCCGTCTCTCCTCTCTCCGTCTCTCCGTCCCTCCGGTCTCTCCGTCTCTCCAGTCTCTCCGTCTCTCCGTCTCTCCGTCTCTCCGTCTCTCCGTCTCTCCGTCTCTCCTCTCTCCGTCTCTCCGTCTCTCCTCTCTCCGTCTCTCCGTCTCTCCTCTCTCCGTCTCTCCGTCTCTTTTTTGACGCAGTGACATCTCTCCGTCTCTCCTCTCTCCGTCTCTCTGTCTCTCCGTCTCTCCGTCTCTCCGTCTCTCCGTCTCTCCGTCTCTCCGTCTCTCCGTCCCTCCGTCTCTCCGTCCTCTCCGTCTCTCCTCTCTCCAGTCTCTCCGTCTCTCCGTCTCTCCGTCTCTCCGTCTCTCCTCTCTCCGTCTCTCCGTCTCTCCATCTCTGTCTCTCCGTCTCTCCGTCTCTCCGTCTCTCTCTCTCCGTCTCTCCGTCTCTCCGTCTCTCCGTCTCTCCGTCCCTCCGTCTCTCCGTCTCTCCTCTCTCAGTCTCTCCGTCTCTCCGTCTCTCCGTCTCTCCGTCTCTCCGTCTCTCCGTCTCTCCGTCTCTCCGATCTCTTGTTTTTGACGGCGGTGAAACATCTCTCCATCTCTCCTTCTCTCCCTCTCTCCTCTCTCCGTCTCTCCTCTCTCCTCTCCGTCTCTCCGTCTCTCCGTCTCTTGTACAGGCGTGAACATCTCTCCATCTCTCCGTCTCTCCGTCTCTCCGTCTCTCCGTCTCTCCGTCTCTCCGTCTCTCCGTCTCTCCGTCTCTCCGTCTCTCCGTCTCTCCGTCTCTCCGTCTCTCCGTCTCTCCGTCTCTCCGTCTCTCCGTCTCTCCGTCTCTCCAGTCTCTCCGTCTCTCCGTCTCTCCGTCTCTCCGTCTCTCCTCTCTCTCTCTCCGTCTCTCCGTCTCTCCGTCTCTCCGTCTCTCCGTCTCTCCGTCTCTCCGTCTCTCCGTCTCTCCGTCTCTCCGTCTCTCCGTCTCTCCGATCTCTTTTTTACCGTAATCTCTCCTCTCTCCGTCTTCCGTCTCTCCGTCTCTCCGTCTCTCCGTCTCTCCGTCTCTCCGTCTCTCCGTCTCTCCGTCTCTCCGATCTCTTGTCGGCGTGACTCTCTCCATCTCTCCTTCTCTCCGTCTCTCCATCTCTCCGTCTCTCCGTCTCTCCGTCTCTCCTCTCTCCGTCTCTCCGTCTCTCCGTCTCTAGTCTCTCCGTCTCTCCGTCTCTCCGTCTCTCGTCTCTCCGTCTCTCCAGTCTCTCCGTCTCTCCGTCTCTCCTCTCTCCGTCTCTCCGTCTCTCCCGTCTCTCCGTCTCTCCGTCTCTCCGTCTCTCCGTCTCTCCGTCTCTCCGTCTCTCCGTCTCTCCGTCTCTCCGTCTCTCCAGTCTCTCCGTCTCTCCGTCTCTCGTCTCTCTCCCTCCGTCTCTCCGTCCTCTCTCCGTCTCTCCGTCTCTCCGTCTCTCCTCTCTCCGTCTCTCGTCTCTCTCTCTCCTCTCTCCTCTCTCTGTCTCTCCAGTACATCTCTCCGTCTCTCCTCTCTCCATCTCTCCGTCTCTCCGTCTCTCCAGTCTCTCCGTCTCTCCGTCTCTCCGTCTCTCCGTCTCTCCGTCTCTCCGTCTCTCCGTCTCTCCATCTCTCCGATCTCTTGTTTTAGCGGCAGTGAAACATCTCTCCGTCTCTCCTCTCCCGTCTCTCCGTCTCTCCGTCTCTCCGTCTCTCCGTCTCTCCTCTCTCCGTCTCTCCGTCTCTCCGATCTCTTTTTTACGGCGGGGAACCTCTCTCCGTCTCTCCGTCTCTCCGTCTCTCCGTCTCTCCGTCTCTCCGTCTCTCCGTCTCTCCATCTCTCCGTCTCTCCTCTCTCCGTCTCTCATCTCTCTGTCTTTCCTCCTCTCCGTCTCTCCGTCTCTCCGTCTCTCCTCCTCCGTCTCTCCGTCTCTCCTCTCTCCTCTCTCCGTCTCTGTCTCTCCGTCTCTCCGTCTCTCCCGTCTCTCCGTCTCTCCGTCTCTCCGTCTCTCCTCTCTCCGTCTCTCCGTCTCTCCGTCTCTCCGTCTCTCCGTCTCTCCGTCTCTCCGTCTCTCCGTCTCTCCGTCTCTCCGCCTTTTCTCTCCGTCTCTCCGTCTCTCCGTCTCTCCTCTCTCCGTCTCTCCGTCTCTCCGTCTCTCGTCTCTCTCTCTGTCTCTCCGTCTCTCCATCTCTCCCGTCTCTCCTCTCTCCGTCTCTCCGTCTCTCCGTCTCTCCGTCTCTTGTTTTGCGCCATCTCTCCGTCTCTCCTCTCTCCGTCTCTCCGTCTCTCCATCTCTCCGTCTCTCTGTCTCTCCTCTCTCTCTCTCCTCTCTCCTCTCTCCGTCTCTCCGTCTCTCCGTCTCTGCGATCTCTTGTTTGCCTGAACATCTCTCCGTCTCTCCGTCTCTCCGTCCCTCTGTCTCTCCATCTCTCCGTCTCTCCTCTCTCCGTCTCTCCGTCTCTCCTCTCTCCTCTCTCCGTCTCTCCTCTCTCCGTCCTCTTCTCTCCTCTCTCCGTCTCTCCGTCTCTCCGTCCCTCCGTCTCTCCGTCCTCCGTCTCTCGTCCCTCCGTCTCTCCGTCTCTCCGTCTTCGTCTCTCCGTCTCTCCAGTCTCTCCGTCTCTCCGTCTCTCCGTCTCTCCGTCTCTCCGTCTCTCCGTCTCTCCGTCTCTCCTCTCTCCGTCTCTCCGTCTCTCCGTCTCTCCGTCTCTCCGTCTCTCCGTCTCTCCGTCCCTCCATTTCCGTCTCTCCGTCTCTCCAGTCTCTCCGTCTCTCCGTCTCTCCATCTCTCCATCTCTCCGTCTCTCCGTCTCTCCGTCTCTTGTTCGTAACATCTCTCGTCTCTCCGTCTCTCCATCTCTCCGTCTCTCCGTCTCTCCGTCTCTCCATCTCTCCGTCTCTCCATCTCTCCGTCTCTTGTTTTAGACGGCGGTACATCTCTCCATCTCTCCTTCTCTCCATCTCTCCGTCTCTCTCGTCTCTCCGTCTCTCCATCTCTCCATCTCTCCGTCTCTCCATCTCTCGATCTCTTGTTTTGACGGCGTGAGGCATCTCTCCGTCTCTCCGTCTCTCCGTCTCTCCGTCTCTCCGTCTCTCGTCTCTCCATCTCTCTCTCTCCGTCTCTCCGTCTCTGCGATCTCTTTTTTGCGCAGTGAGCATCTCTCCGTCTCTCCGTCTCTCCGTCTCTCTGTCTCTCCGTCTCTCCCGTCTCTCCGTCTCTTCTCTCCGTCTCTCGTCTCCCGTCTCTCCCGTCTCTCCGTCTCTCCGTCTCTCCCGTCTCTCCGTCTCTCCGTCTCTCCGTCTCTCCGTCTCTCCGTCTCTCCGTCTCTCCAGTCTCTCCGTCTCTCCGTCTCTCCGTCTCTCCTCTCTCCGTCTCTCCGTCTCTCCGTCTCTCCGTCTCTCCGTCTCTCAGTCCCTCCGTCTCTCCGTCTCTCGTCTCTCCGTCTCTCCGTCTCTCCGTCTCTCCGTCTCTCCGTCTCTCCGTCCCTCCGTCTCTCCTCTCTCGTCTCTCCGTCTCTCCGTCTCTCCGTCTCTCCGTCTCTCGTCTCTCCGTCTCTCCAGTCTCTCCGTCTCTCGTCTCTCCGTCTCTCCGTCTCTCCGTCTCTCGTCTCTCCGTCTCTCCGTCTCTCCGTCTTCCGTCTCTCCGTCTCTCCGTCTCTCCGTCTCTCCAGTCTCTCCGTCTCTCCGTCTCTCCTCCTCCGTCTCTCCGTCCCTCCGTCTCTCCGTCTCTCCGTCTCTCCGTCTCTCCGTCTCTCCATCTCTCCGTCTCTCCGTCTCTCTATCTCTTTTTTGCCGTCTCTCTCCATCTCTCCGTCTCTCCATCTCTCCGTCTCTCCGTCTCTCCATCTCTCCATCTCTCCGTCTCTCCCATCTCTCCGATCTCTTGTTTTGCGCAGAAACATCTCTCCTTCTCTCCTTCTCTCCATCTCTCCGTCTCTCCGTCTCTCCGTCTCTCCATCTCTCCGTCTCTCCGTCTCTCCGATCTCTTGTTTTGGACGGCGTGAAACATCTCTCCATCTCTCCGTCTCTCCATCTCTCCGTCTCTCCGTCTCTCCGTCTCTCCATCTCTCCGTCCCTCCGTCTCTCCGTCTCTCCGTCTCTCGTCCCTCGTCTTTCCGTCTCTCCGTCTCTCCGTCCCTCCGTCTCTCGTCTCTCCGTCTCTTCATCTCTCCATCTCTCCGCCTCTCCGTCTCTCTGTCTCTCCATCTCTCCGTCTCTCCGTCTCTCCTCTCTCTGTCTCTCCGTCTCTTGTTTTGGGCGGCAGTGAAACATCTCTCTGTCTCTCCGTCCATCGTCTCTCCGTCTCTCCGTCTCTCCGTCTCTCCGTCTCTCCGTCTCTCCCGTCTCTCCGTCTCTCCGTCTCTCCGTCTCTCCGTCTCTCCGTCTCTCCGTCTCTCCTCTCTCCGTCTTCCTCTCTCCGTCTCTCCTATCTCTTTTTTGGCCGGTAAACATCTCTCCGTCTCTCCGTCTCTCCGTTTCTCCATCTCTCCTCTCTCCGTCCCTCTGTCTCTCCGTCTCTCCGTCTCTCCGTCTCTCCGTCTCTCCATCTCTCCGTCTCTCCGTCTCTCGATCTCTTTTTTAGACAGGCAGTGAACATCTCTCCGTCTCCCTCTCTCCGTCCCTCTGTCTCTCCGTCTCTCCGTCTCTCCGTCTCTCCGTCTGCGCCGTCTCCGTCTCTCCGTCCCTCCGTTCCTCCGTCTCTCGTCTTCCGTCTCTGTCCCTCCGTCTTTCCATCCCTCCGTCTCTCCGTCTCTCCGTCTCTCCGTCTCTCCGGTCCCTCCGTCTCTCCGTCCCTCC
Source organism: Salmo salar (assembly GCF_905237065.1). Lineage (NCBI taxonomy): Eukaryota > Metazoa > Chordata > Actinopteri > Salmoniformes > Salmonidae > Salmo > Salmo salar. Next base: position 31,951 of record NW_025550455.1, on the reverse strand, counting down.
GTCTCTCCTCCCTCCGTCTCTCTGTCTCTCCTCTCTCCGTCTCTCCTCTCTCCGTCTCGTCTCTCCTCTCTCCGTCTCTCGTCCCTCCGTCTTTCCTCTCTCCGTCTCTCCTCTCTCCGTCTCTCCGTCTCTCCGTCTCTCCGTCTCTCCGTCTCTCCAGTCTCTCCGTCTCTCCGTCTCTCCGTCTCTCCGTCTCTCCGTCTCTCCGTCTCTCCGTCTCTCCGTCTCTCCGTCTCGTCTCTCCGTCTCTCCGTCCTCCGTCTCTCCTCTCTCGTCTCTCCGTCTCTCCGTCTCTCGTCTCTCCGTCTCTCTCCCTCCGTCTCTCCGTCCTTCTCTCCGTCCCTCGTCTCTCCGTCTCTCCGTCTCTCCGTCTCTCCGTCTCTCCGTCTCTCCGTCTCTCTCCTCCGTCTCTCCGTCTCTCCGCTCTCCGTCTCTCCTCTCTCTTCTCTCCATCTCTCCCTCTCTCCGTCTCTCCGTCTCTCGTCTCTCCGTCTCTCCGTCTCTCCGTCTCTTGTTTTAGACGGCGGTGAAGGATCTCTCCGTCTCTCCGTCTCTCCGTCCCTCTTCTCTCCTCTCTCCTCTCTCCGTCTCTCCGTCTCTCCGTCTCTCCGTCTCCGTCTCTCCGTCCCTCCGTCTCTCGTCTCTCCGTCTCTCCGTCTTTCCGTCCCTCCGTCTCTCCGTCCCTCCGTCTCTCCGTCTCTCCGTCTCTCTCTCTCCTCTCTCCGTCTCTCCTCTCTCCGTCTCTCCGTCTCTCCGTCTCTCCGTCTCTCCGTCTCTCCGTCTCTCCGCTCTCCGTCTCTCCGTCTCTCCGTCTCTCCGTCCCTCTGTCTCTCTGTCTCTCCGTCCCTCCGTCTCTCCGTCTCTCCGTCTCTCCGTCTCTCCGTCTCTCCGATCTCTTGTTTTGGACAGGCGTGAAACATCTCTCCGTCTCTCCGTCTCTCATCTCTCCGTCTCTCCGTCTCTCCAGTCTCTCCGTCTCTCCGTCTCTCCGTCTCTCCGTCTCCGTCTTTCCGGGTTCTCCGGTCTCTCCGTCTCTCCGTCTCTCCATCTCTCCGTCTCTCCGTCTCTCCGTCTCTCCGTCCCTCCGTCTCTCCGTCTCTCCGTCTCGTCCCTCCGTCTCTCCTCCCTCCGTCTCTCCGTCTCTCCGTCTCTCCGTCTCTCCGTCTCTCCTCTCCGTCTCTCCTCTCTCCGTCTCTCTGTCTCTCCGTCTCTCAGCTCTCCGTCCCTCCGTCTCTCCTCTCTCCGTCCTCATCTCTCCGTCTCTCCGTCTCTCCGTCTCTCCGTCTCTCCGTCTCTCCGTCTCTCCGTCTCTCCGATCTCTTGTTTTGCGGCGTGACATCTCTCCATCTCTCCTTCTCTCCATCTCTCCGTCTCTCCGTCTCTCCGTCTCTCCGTCTCTCCGTCTCTCCGTCTCTCTCGATCTCTTGTTTTAGCGCGTAAACATCTCTCCTCTCTCCTCTCTCATCTCTCCTCTCTCCTCTCTCCGTCTCTCCGTCTCTCCGTCCCTCCTCTCTCCGTCTCTCCGTCTCTCGTCTCTCAGTCTTTCCGTCCCTCCGTCTCTCCGTCCTCCGTCTCTCCGTCTCTCCGTCTCTTCATCTCTCCATCTCTCCGTCTCTCCGTCTCTCTGTCTCTCCATCTCTCCTCTCTCCGTCTCTCCGTCTCTCTGTCTCTCCGTCTCTTGTTTTGACGGCGTGCTCTCTCCGTCTCTCCGTCTCTCCTCTCTCGTCTCTCCGTCTCTCTCTCTCGTCTCTCCGTCTCTCCGTCTCTCCGTCTCTCCGTCCTCCGTCTCTCCGTCTCTCTGTCTCTCCGTCTCTCCGTCTCTCCGTCTCTCTGTCTCTTGCGCGCTCTCCGTCTCTCCGTCTCTCCGTCTCTCCATCTCTCCATCTCTCCGTCTCTCTGTCTCTCCTCTCTCCGTCTCTCCGTCTCTCCGTCTCTCCATCTCTCCGTCTCTCCGTCTCTCCGTCTGTCTCTCTCCGTCTCTCCGTCTCTCCGTCTCTCCGTCTCTCCGTCTCTCCGTCTCTCCGTCTCTCCGTCTCTCCATCTCTCCTCTCTTGTTTACGGCGTGCTCTCTCCTCTCTCCGTCTCTCCATCTCTCCGTCTCTCCGTCTCTCCGTCTCTCCGTCTCTCCATCTCTCCCGTCTCTCCGTCTCTCCGTCTCTCGATCTCTTGTTTGCGCTGATCTCTCGTCTCTCCGTCTCTCCGTCTCTCCATCTCTCCGTCTCTCCGTCTCTCCGTCTCTCCGTCTCTCCGTCTCTCCGTCTCTCCGTCTCTCGTCCCTCAGTCTTTCCGTCTCTCCGTCTCTCCGTCCCTCTGTCTCTCGTCTTCCGTCTCTTCTCTCTCCATCTCTCCGCCTCTCCGTCTCTCTGTCTCTCCATCTCTCCGTCTCTCCGTCTCTCTGTCTCTCTGTCTCTCCGATCTCTTGTTTTGCGGCGTGAAACATCTCTCTGTCTCTCCTCTCTCCGTCCCTCCGTCTCTCCGTCTCTCCTCTCTCCGTCTCTCTCTCTCCGTCTCTCCAGTCCCTCCGTCTCTCCGTCTCTCCGTCTCTCCGTCTCTCCAGTCTCTCCGTCTCTCCGTCTCTTCGTCTCTCCATCTCTCCTCTCTCCGTCTCTTTTTTGGACCGTAGCATCTCTCCTCTCTCCGTCTCTCCGTTTCTCCATCTCTCCATCTCTCCGTCTCTCCGTCTCTCCGTCTCTCCGTCTCTCCGTCTCTCCATCTCTCCGTCTCTCCGTCTCTCCGTCTCTTGTTTTGGACAGGCAGTGAAGCATCTCTCCGTCTCTCCGTCTCTCCGTCCCTCTGTCTCTTCGTCTCTCCGTCTCTCCGTCTCTCGTCTCCCGTCTCCGTCTCTCCGTCCCTCCGTTTCCTCCGTCTCTCCGTCTCTCCGTCTCTCGTCCTCCGTCTTTCCATCCCTCCGTCTCTCCGTCCCTCCGTCTCTCCGTCTCTCCGTCCCTCCGTCCCTCCGTCCCTCCGTCTCTCCGTCCCTCCGTCTCTCTGTCTCTCCGTCCCTCCGTCTCTCCGTCTCTCCGTCTCTCCGTCTCTCCGTCTCTCCGTCTCTCGTCCCTCCGGTCTTTCCATCCCTCCGTCTCTCCGTCCCTCCGTCCCTCCGTCTCTCCGTCCCTCCGTCTCTCCGTCCTCCGTCTCTCTGTCTCTCCGTCTCTCCGTCTCTCTGTCTCTCCGTCTCTCCGTCTCTCCGTCTCTCCATCTCTCCGTCTCTCCGTCTCTCCAGTCCTCCGTCTCTCCGTCTCTCCGTCTCTCGTCTCCGTCTCTCCGTCCCTCCGTCCCTCCGTCTCTCCGTCTCTCCGTCTCTCCGTCTCTCGTCCTCCGTCTTTCCATCCCTCCGTCTCTCCGTCCCTCCGTCTCTCCGTCCCTCCGTCTCTCCGTCCCTCGTCTCTCCGTCCCTCCGTCTCTCCGTCTCTCCGTCTCTCGTCCCGTCTCCCTCCCTCCGTCTCTCCGTCCCTCCGTCTCTCTGTCTCTCCGTCTCTTCTCTCTCCATCTCTCCGCCTCTCCGTCTCTCCGTCTCTCCGTCTCTACGATCTCTTGTTTTAGACGGCGGTGAAGATCTCTCCGTCTCTCCGTCCATCCGTCTCTCTGTCTCTCCGTCCCTCCGTCTCTCCGTCTCTCCAGGTCTCTCCATCTCCCTTCTCCGTCTCTCAGTCCCTCCGTCCCCCCGTCTCTCCGTCTCTCCGTCTTTCCATCCCTCCGTCTCTCCGTCCCTCCGTCTCTCCGTCCCTCCGTCTCTCCGTCTCTCCGTCTCTCTGTCTCTCCATCTCTCCATCTCTCCTATCTCTGTTTTGACAGGCGGTGAGGCATCTCTCCATCTCTCCGTCTCCCGTCTCTCCATCTCTCCATCTCTCCGTCCCTCTGTCTCTCCGTCTCTCTGTCTCTCCTCTCTCCGTCTCTCCATCTCTCCGTCTCTCTGTCTCTCCTATCTACGGTCTCTTGATTTAGACAGGCGGTGAGGGCATCTCTCCGTCTCTCCGTCTCTCCGTCCCTCTGTCTCTCCGTCTCTCCGTCTCTCCGTCTCTCCTCTCTCTCGTCTCTCGGTCCTCTGTCTTTCCGTCCCTCCGTCTCTCTTCCCTCCGTCTCTCCTCCCTCTGTCTCTCCTCTCTCCGTCCCTCCATCTCTCCGTCTCTCCGTCCCTCCGTCTCTCCATCTCTTGTTTTGGACAGTGGTAAACATCTCTCTGTCTCTCCGTCTCTCCGTCCCTCCGTCTCTCCGTCTCTCCGTCCCTCCGTCTCTCCGTCCCTCTGTCTCTCCGTCTCTCCGTCCCTCCATCTCTCCGTCTCTCCGTCCCTCCGTATCTGCGATCTCTTGTTTTAGACAGGCAGTGAAACATCTCTCCGTCTCTCCGTCTCTCCGTCCCTCTGTCTCTCCGTCTCTCCGTCCTTCCGTCTCTCCCTCTCTCCGTCTCTCGTCCCTCTGTCTTTCCATCCCTCCGTCTCTCCGTCTCTCGTCCCTCCGTCTTTCCATCCCTCCGTCTCTCCGTCCCTCCGTCTCTCCGTCTCTCCGTCCCTCCGTCCCTCAGTCTCTCCGTCTCTCCGTCTCTCGTCCCTCCGTCTTTCGATCCCTCCGTCTCTCCGTCTCTCCGTCCCTCCGTCTCTCCGTCCCTCCATATCTCCGTATCTCCGTCTCTCCGTCCCTCCGTCTCTCCGTCTCTCCGTCTCTCCGTCTCTCCGTCTCTCCATCTCTCCATCGCTCCATCTCGCCGATCTCTTGTTTTATACAGGCAGTGAAACATCTCTCCATCTCTCCGTCTCTCCATCTCTCCATCTCTCCGTCTCTCCGTCTCTCCATCTCTCCATCTCTCCGTCTCTCCATCTCTCCGATCTCTTGTTTTGGACGGCAGTGAACATCTCTCCATCTCTCCATCTCTCCTTCTCTCCATCTCTCCATCTCTCCGTCTCTCCGTCTCTCCGTCTCTCCGTCTCTCCGTCTCTTCGATCTCTTGTTTTAGACAGGCGGTGAGAGCATCTCTCCGTCTCTCCATCTCTCCGTCTCTCCGTCTCTTCGTCTCTCCATCTCTCCTCTCTCTGTCTCTCCATCTCTCCATCTCTCCGTCTCTCCGTCTCTCCGTCTCTCCGTCTCTGCGATCTCTTGTTTTAGACAGGCGGTGAAACATCTCTCCGTCTCTCCGTCCATCCGTCCCTCTGTCTCTCCGTCCCTCGTCTCTCCGTCTCTCCCTCTCGCCGTCTCGTCTCTCGTCCCCGTCTCTCTGTCTCTCCGTCTCTCCGTCTCTCGTCCCTCCGTCTTTCCATCCCTCCGTCTCTCCTCCCTCCGGTCTCTCCGTCCCTCCGTCTCTCCATCCCTCCGTCTCTCCCGTCCCTCCGTCCCTCCGTCTCTCCGTCTCTCCGTCTCTCGTCCCTCCGTCTTTCCATCCCTCCGTCTCTCCGTCCCTCCGTCTCTCCGTCCCTCCGTCTCTCCGTCTCTCCGTCTCTCCGTCTCTCCGTCCCTCCGTCTCTCCGTCTCTCCGTCTCTCTGTCTCTCCGTCTCTCCAGCTCTCCGTCCCTCCGTCTCTCCGTCTCTCCGTCCCTCTAGCTCTCTGTCTCTCCGTCCCTCCGTCTCTCCGTCTCTCCGTCCCTCCATCTCTCCGTCTCTCCATCTCTCCATCTCTCCGTCTCTCCGTCTCTCCATCTCTCCATATCTCCGTCTCTCCGTCTCTGCGATCTCTTGTTTTAGACAGGCAGTGAAACATCTCTCCATCTCTCCGTCTCTCCATCTCTCCATCTCTCCGTCTCTCCATCTCTCCATCTCTCCGTCTCTCCATCTCTCCGATCTCTTGTTTTAGACAGGCAGTGAAACATCTCCCCATCTCTCCTTCTCTCCATCTCTCCATCTCTCCGTCTCTCCGTCTCTCCATCTCTCCATCTCTCCGTCTCTCCATCTCGCCGATCTCTTGGTTTGGCCAGGAAACATCTCTCCATCTCTCAGTCTCTCCATCTCTCCATCTCTCCGTCTCTCCGTCTCTCCATTTCTCCGTCTCTCCGTCTCTCCGTCTCTGCGATCTCTTGTTTTAGACAGGCAGTGAAACATCTCTCCGTCTCTCCGTCCATCCGTCCCTCTGTCTCTCCGTCCCTCCGTCTCTCCGTCTCTCCATCTCGCCGTCTCCGTCTCTCCGTCCATCCGTCCCTCTGTCTCTCCGTCCCTCCATCTCGCCGTCTCCGTCTCTCCGTCCCTCCTTCCCCCCCGTCTCTCCGTCTCTCCGTCTCTCGTCCCTCCGTCTTTCCATCCCTCCGTCTCTCCGTCCCTCCGTCTCTCAGTCCCTCCGTCCCTCCGTCTCTCCGTCTCTCCGTCTCTCTGTCCCTCCGTCTTTCCATCCCTCCGTCTCTCCGTCCCTCCGTCTCTCCGTCCCTCCGTCTCTCCATCTCTCCGTCCTTCCGTCTCTCCGTCCCTCCGTCTCTCCGTCTCTACGTCCCTCTTTCTCTCCGTCTCTCCGGCTCTCCGTCCCTCCGTCTCTCCGTCTATCCGTCCCTCTAGCTCTCCGTCTTTCCGTCCCTCCGTCCCTCCGTCTCTCCGTCCCTCCGTCTCGCCATCTCTCCATCTCTCCGTCTCTCCATCTCGCCGATCTCTTGATTTAGACAGGCAGTGAAACATCTCTCCATTTCTCCTTCTCTCCGTCCCTCCATCTCTCCGTCTCTCCATCTCTCCATCTCTCCGTCTCTCCGTCTCTCCATCTCTCCATATCTCCGTCTCTCCGTCTCTGCGATCTCTTGTTTTAGACAGGCAGTGAAACAGCTCTCCTTCTCTCCATCTCTCCGTCTCTCCGTCTCTCCATCTCTCCATCTCTCCGTCTCTCCGTCTCTCCGTCTCTCCATTTCTCCATCTCTCCGTCTCTCCGTCTGTCCATCTCTCCATCTCTCCGTTTCTCCGTCTCTCCATCTCTCCGTCTCTCCGTCTCTCCGTCTCTCCGTCTCTGCGATCTCTTGTTTTAGACAGGCAGTGAAACATCTCTCCGTCCCTCCGTCTCTCCGTCTCTCCGTCTCGCCGTCTCCGTCTCTCCGTCCCTCCATCCCTCCGTCTCTCCGTCTCTCGTCCCTCCGTCTTTCCATCCCTCCGTCTCTCCGTCTCTCCGTCTCTCCGTCCCTCTAGCTTTCCGTCTCTCCGTCTCTCCGTCCCTCCATCTCTCCGGCTCTCCATCTCTCCATCTCTCCGTCTCTCCGTCTCTCCATCTCTCCATATCTCCGTCTCTCCGTCTCTGCGATCTCTTGTTTTAGACAGGCAGTGAAACATCTCTCCGTCTCTCCATCTCTCAGTCTCTGCGTCTCTCCTTCTCTCCGTCTCTCCGTCTCTCCGTCTCGCCGTCTCCGTCTCTCCGTCCCTCCGTCCCTCCGTCTCTCCGTCTCTCCGTCTCTCGTCCCTCTGTCTTTCCATCCCTCCGTCTCTCCATCCCTCCATCTCTCTTTCCCTCTGTCTCTCCGTCCCTCCGTCCCTCCGTCCCTCTGTCTCTCCGTCTCTCCTTCTCTCGTCCCTCCGTCTTTCCATCCCTCCGTCTCTCCGTCCCTCCGTCTCTCCGTCTCTCCGTCTCGTCATCTCTCCATCTCTCCGTCTCTCCGTCTCTCCATCTCTCCGTCTCTCCGTCTCTCCGTCTCTCCGTCTCTGCGATCTCTTGTTTTAGACAGGCAGTGATACATCTCTCCGTCTCTCCGTCCATCCGTCCCTCTGTCTCTCCGTCCCTCCGTCTCTCCGTCTCTCCATCTCGCTGTCTCCGTCTCTCCGTCCCTCCGTCCCCCCCGTCTCTCCGTCTCTCCGTCTCTCGTCCCTCCGTCTTTCCATCCCTCCGTCTCTCCGTCCCTCTTTCTCTCCGTCCCTCCGTCACTCCGTCCCTCCGTCTCGCCGTCCCTCCATCCCTCCGTCCCTCCGTCTCTCCGTCTCTCCGTCTCTCAAACCTCCGTCTTTCCATCCCTCCGTCTCTCCGTCCCTCTGTCTCTCCGTCCCTCCGTCTCTCTATCTCCCCGTCCCTCCGTCTCTCCGTCCCTCCGTCTCTCCGTCTCTCCGTCCCTCTGTCTCTCCGTCTCTCCGGCTCTCCGTCTCTCCGTCCCTCTATCTCTCCGTCCCTCTAGCTCTCCGTCTCTCCGTCCCTCCGTCTCTCCGTCTCTCCGTCCCTCTATCTCTCCGTCTCTCCATCTCTCCATCTCTCCGTCTCTCCGTCTCTCCATCTCTCCATATCTCCGTCTCTCCGTCTCTGCGATCTCTTGCTTTAGACAGGCAGTGAAACATCTCTCCATCTCTCCATCTCTCCGTCTCTCCGTCTCTCCATCTCTCCGTCTCTCCGTCTCTCCGTCTCTCCGTCTCTCTGTCTCTCCGTCTCTCCGTCTCTCCGTCTCTCCGTCTCTCCGTCTCTGTGATCTCTTGTTTTAGACAGGCAGTGAAACATCTCTCCGTCTCTCCGTCCATCCGTCCCTCTGTCTCTCCGTCCCTCCGTCTCTCCATCTCTCCATCTCGCCGTCTCCGTCTCTCCGTCCCTCCGTCCCTCCGTCTCTCCGTCTCTCCGTCTCTCCGTCTCTCGTCCCTCCGTCTTTCCATCCCTCCGTCTCTCCGTCCCTCCGTCTCTCCGTCCCTCAGTCTCGCCGTCCCTCCGTCCCTCCGTCTCTCTGTCTCTCGTCCCTCCGTCTTTCCATCCCTCCGTCTCTCCGTCCCTCCGTCTCTCCGTCTCTCCATCTCGCTGTCTCCGTCTCTCCGTCCCTCCGTCCCTCCGTCTCTCCGTCTCTCCGTCTCTCCGTCTCTCGTCCCTCCGTCTTTCCATCCCTCCGTCTCTCCGTCCCTCTTTCTCTCCGTCCCTCCGTCACTCCGTCCCTCCGTCTCGCCGTCCCTCCATCCCTCCGTCCCTCCGTCTCTCCGTCTCTCCGTCTCTCATACCTCCGTCTTTCCATCCCTCCGTCTCTCCGTCCCTCCGTCTCTCCGTCTCTCCGTCTCTCCGTCTCTCGTCCCTCCGTCTTTCCATCCCTCCGTCTCTCCGTCCCTCTTTCTCTCCGTCCCTCTGTCACTCCGTCCCTCCGTCTCTTGTCCCTCCATCTCTCCGTCCCTCCATCTCCGTCTCTCCGTCTCTCAAACCTCCGTCTTTCCATCCCTCCGTCTCTCCGTCTCTCCGTCTCTCTGTCCCTCCGTCTCTCTATCTCTCCGTCTCTCGTCTCTCTGTCTCTCCGTCTCTCCGTCTCTCCGTCCCTCTGTCTCTCCGTCTCTCCGTCTCTCCTCTCTCCGTCCCTCTATCTCTCCGTCCCTCTGGCTCTCCGTCTCTCCGTCCCTCCGTCTCTCGTCTCTCCGTCCCTCTATCTCTCCGTCTCTCCATCTCTCCATCTCTCCGTCTCTCCATCTCTCCATATCTCCGTCTCTCCGTCTCTGCGATCTCTTGTTTTAGACAGGCAGTGAAACATCTCTCCATCTTTCCATCTCTCCGTCTCTCCGTCTCTCCATCTCTCCATCTCTCCGTCTCTCCGTCTCTCCGTCTCTCCGTCTCTCCGTCTCTCCATCTCTCCGTCTCTCCGTCTCTCCGTCTCTCCGTCTCTGTGATCTCTTGTTTTAGACAGGCAGTGAAACATCTCTCCGTCTCTCCGTCCATCCGTCCCTCTGTCTCTCCGTCCCTCCGTCTCTCCATCTCTCCATCTCGCCGTCTCCGTCTCTCCGTCCCTCCGTCCCTCCGTCTCTCCGTCTCTCCGTCTCTCCGTCTCTCGTCCCTCCGTCTTTCCATCCCTTCGTCTCTCCGTCCCTCCGTCTCTCCGTCCCTCAGTCTCGCCGTCCCTCCGTGCCTCTGTCTCTCCGTCTCTCGTCCCTCCGTCTTTCCATTCCTCCGTCTCTCCGTCCCTCCATCTCTCCGTCTCTCCATCTCGCTGTCTCCGTCTCTCCGTCCCTCCGTCCCCCCCGTCTCTCCGTCTCTCCGTCTCTCCGTCTCGTCCCTCCGTCTTTCCATCCCTCCGTCTCTCAGTCCCTCTTTCTCTCCGTCCCTCCGTCACTCCGTCCCTCCGTCTCGCCGTCCCTCCATCCCTCCGTCTCTCCATCTCTCCGTCCCTCTATCTCTCCGTCTCTCCATCTCTCCATCTCTCCGTCTCTCCGTCTCTCCATCTCTCCATATCTCCGTCTCTCCATCTCTCCGATCTCTTGTTTTGGAGCAGGCAGTGAAATCCATCTCTCCATCTCTCCTCTCTCCGTCTCTCCATCTCTCCATCTCTCCGTCTCTCGTCTCTCCTCTCTCCTCTCTCCATCTCTCCATCTCTCTCTCTCCGTCTCTCCTCTCTCCGTCTCTGCGATCTCTTGTTTTAGACAGGCAGTGAAACATCTCTCCGTCTCTCCGTCCATCCGTCCCTCTGTCTCTCGTCCCTCCGTCTCTCCATCTCTCCATCTCGTCGTCTCCGTCTCTCCGTCCCTCCGTCCCTCCGTCTCTCCGTCTCTCCGTCTCTCGTCCCTCCGTCTTTCCACCCCTCCGTCTCTCCGTCCCTCCGTCTCTCCGTCCCTCAGTCTCGCCGTCCCTCCGTCCCTCCGTCTCTCAGTCTCTCCGTCTCTCGTCCCTCCGTCTTTCCATCCCTCCGTCTCTCCGTCCCTCCGTCTCTCCGTCCCTCCGTCCCTCCGTCTCTCCGTCCCTCCGTCTCTCCGTCCCTCCGTCCCTCCGTCTCTCCGTCTCTCTGTCTCTCGTCCCTCCGTCCCTCCGTCTCTTCGTCCCTCCGTCTCTCCGTCCCTCCGTCCCTCCGTCTCTTCGTCCCTCCGTCTCTCCGTCTCTCCGTCCCTCTGTCTCTCCGTCTCTCCGGCTCTCCGTCTCTCCATCCCTCTATCTCTCCGTCCCTCTAGCTTTCCGTCTCTCCGTCCCTCCGTCCTTCCGTCCCTCCGTCTCTCCGTCCCTCCGTCTCTCCGTTTCTCCGTCCCTCCGTCTCTCCGTCCCTCCGTCTCTCCGTCTCTCCGTCCCTCTGTCTCTCCATCTCTCCGGCTCTCCGTCTCTCCGTCCCTCTATCTCTCCGTCCCTCTAGCTTTCCGTCTCTCCGTCCCTCTGTCCCTCCGTCTCTCCGTCCCTCCGTCTCTCAATCTCTCCGTCTCTCCGTTCTTCCGTCTCTCCGTCTCTCCGTCCCTCCGTCTCTCCGTATCTCCGTCCCTCCGTCTCTCAATCGCTCCGTCTCTCTGTTCCTCCATCTCTCTGTCTCTCCGTCTCTCCGTCTCTCAGTCCCTCCATCCCTCCGTCTCTCCATCTCTCCGTCTCTCTGTCTCTCCGTCCCTCCCTCTCTCAATCTCTCCGTCTCTCCGTTCTTCCGTCTCTCCGTCTCTCCGTCCCTCCGTCTCTCCGTTTCTTCGTCCCTCCGTCTCTCAATCTCTCCGTCTCTCTGTTCCTCCATCTCTCCGTCTCTCCGTCTCTCCATCTCTCCGTCTCTCCGTCTCTCCGTCTCTGCGATCTCTTGTTTTAGACAGGCAGTGAAACATCTCTCCGTCCCTCCGTCTCTCCGTCCCTCAGTCTCGCCGTCCCTCCGTCCCTCCGTCTCTCCGTCTCTCCGTCTCTCGTCCCTCCGTCTTTCCATCCCTCCATCTCTCCGTCCCTCCGTCTCTCCGTCCCTCCGTCCCTCAGTCTCTCCGTTTCTCCGTCCCTCCGTCTCTCAATCTCTCCGTCTCTCTGTTCCTCCATCTCTCCGTCTCTCCATCTCTCCATCTCTCCGTCTCTCCATCTCTCCGTCTCTCCGTCTCTCCGTCTCTGAGATCTCTTGTTTTAGACAGGCAGTGAAACATCTCTCCGTCTCTCCGTCCATCCGTCCCTCTGTCTCTCCGTCCCTCCGTCTCTCCGTCTCTCCGTCTCGCCGTCTCCGTCTCTCCGGTCCCTCCGTCCCTCCGTCTCTCCGTCTCTCGTCCCTCCGTCTTTCCATCACTCCATCTCTCCGTCCCTCCGTCTCTCCGTCGCTCCGTCTCTCCGTCCCTCCATCCCTCCGTCCCTCCATCCCTCCGTCCCTCCGTCCCTCCGTCTCTCCATCTCTCGTCCCTCTGTCTTTCCGTCTCTCCGTCTCTCCGTCCCTCTATCTCTCCGTCCCTCCGTCTCTTCGTCCCTCCGTCTCTCCGTCCCTCCGTCTTTCCGTCTCTCCGTCCCTCCGTCTCTCCGTCCCTCAGTCTCTCCATCTCTCCGTCCCTCTATCTCTCCGTCCCTCTTGCTCTCTGTCTCTCTGTCTCTCCGTCTCTGCGATCTCTTGTTTTAGACAGGCAGTGAAACATCTCTCCGTCTCTCCGTCCATCCTTCCCTCTGTCTCTCCGTCCCTCCAGTCTCTCCGTCTCTCCGTCTCGCCGTCTCCGTCTCTCCGTCCCTCCGTCCCTCCGTCTCTCCGTCTCTCGTCCCTCCCTCTTTCCATCACTCCGTCTCTCCGTCCCTCCGTCTCTCCGTCCCTCCGTCTCTCCGTCCCTCCATCCCTCCGTCCCTCCGTCCCTCCGTCTCTCCGTCTCTCCATCTCTCGTCCCTCTGTCTCTCCGTCTCTCCGTCTCTCCGTCTCTCCGTCTCTCCGTCCCTCCGTCTTTCCGTCTCTCCGTCCCTCCGTCTCTCCGTCCCTCCGTCTCTCCGTCTCTCCGTCCCTCTATCTCTCCGTCCCTCTTGCTCTCTGTCTCTCTGTCTCTCCGTCTCTGCGATCTCTTGTTTTAGACAGGCAGTGAAACATCTCTCCGTCTTTCCGTCTCTCTGTCCCTCCGTCTCTCCGTCTCTCCGTCTCGCCATCTCCGTCTCTCCGTCCCTCCGTCTCTCAATCTCTCGTCCTTCCGTCTTTCCATCCCTCCGTCTCTCCGTCCCTCCGTCTCTCCGTCCCTCCGTCTCTCCGTCTCTCCGTCCCTCCATCTCTCCATCTGTCCGGCTCTCCGTCTGTCTGTCTCTCCGTCACTCGGTCCCTCCATCCCTCCGTCTCTCCATCTCTCCGTCTCTCTGTCTCTCCGTCCCTCCCACTCTCAATCTCTCCGTCTCTCCGTTCTTCCGTCTCTCCGTCTCTCCGTCCCTCCGTCTCTCCGTTTCTCCGTCCCTCCGTCTCTCCGTCCCTCCATCCCTCCGTCCCTCCATCCCTCCGTCCCTCCGTCCCTCCGTCTCTCCATCTCTCGTCCCTCTGTCTTTCCGTCTCTCCGTCTCTCCGTCTCTCCGTCCCTCTATCTCTCCGTCCCTCCGTCTCTTCGTCCCTCCGTCTCTCCGTCCCTCCGTCTTTCCGTCTCTCCGTCCCTCCGTCTCTCCGTCCCTCAGTCTCTCCGTCTCTCCGTCCCTCTATCTCTCCGTCCCTCTTGCTCTCTGTCTCTCTGTCTCTCCGTCTCTGCGATCTCTTGTTTTAGACAGGCAGTGAAACATCTCTCCGTCTCTCCGTCCATCCGTCCCTCTGTCTCTCCGTCCCTCCGTCTCTCCGTCTCTCCGTCTCGCCGTCTCCGTCTCTCCGTCCCTCCGTCCCTCCGTCTCTCCGTCTCTCGTCCCTCCCTCTTTCCATCACTCCGTCTCTCCGTCCCTCCGTCTCTCCGTCCCTCCGTCTCTCCGTCCCTCCATCCCTCCGTCCCTCCGTCCCTCCGTCTCTCCGTCTCTCCATCTCTCGTCCCTCTGTCTCTCCGTCTCTCCGTCTCTCCGTCCCTCCGTCTCTCCGTCCCTCCGTCTTTCCGTCTCTCCGTCCCTCCGTCTCTCCGTCTCTCCGTCCCTCTATCTCTCCGTCCCTCTTGCTCTCTGTCTCTCTGTCTCTCCGTCTCTGCGATCTCTTGTTTTAGACAGGCAGTGAAACATCTCTCCGTCTTTCCGTCTCTCTGTCCCTCCGTCTCTCCGTCTCTCCGTCTCGCCATCTCCGTCTCTCCGTCCCTCCGTCTCTCAATCTCTCGTCCTTCCGTCTTTCCATCCCTCCGTCTCTCCGTCCCTCCGTCTCTCCGTCCCTCCGTCTCTCCGTCTCTCTGTCCCTCCATCTCTCCATCTGTCCGGCTCTCCGTCTGTCTGTCTCTCCGTCACTCGGTCCCTCCATCCCTCCGTCTCTCCATCTCTCCGTCTCTCTGTCTCTCCGTCCCTCCTACTCTCAATCTCTCCGTCTCTCCGTTCTTCCGTCTCTCCGTCTCTCCGTCCCTCCGTCTCTCCGTTTCTCCGTCCCTCCGTCTCTCAATCTCTCCGTCTCTCTGTTCCTCCATCTCTCCGTCTCTCCGTCTCTCCGTCTCTCCGTCTCTCAGGCTCTCCGGCTCTCTGTCTTTGCGATCTCTTGTTTTAGACAGGCAGGGAAACATCTCTCCGTCTCTCCGTCTCTCCGTCCCTCCGTCTCTCAATCTCTCTGTCTCTCTGTCTCTCCGTCTCTCCATCCCTCTGTCCCTCTGTCCCTCCGTCCCTCCGTCTCTCTGTCTCTCCGTCCCTCCGTCTCTCCGTCTCTCCATCCCTCCGTCTCTCCGTCTCTCCGTCTCTCCGTCCCTCTGTCTCTCCGTCCCTCCGTCTCTCTGTCTCTCCGTCTCGCCGTCTCAGTCTCTCCGTCCCTCCGTCCCTCCGTCTCTCCGTCTCTTCCCTCCGTCTTTCCATCCCTCCTTCTCTCCGTACCTCCGTCTCTCCGTCCCTCCGTCCCTCAGTCTCTCCGTCTCTCCGTCTCTTCCCTCCGTCTTTCCATCCCTCCGTCTCTCCGTACCTCCGTCTCTCCTTCCCTCCGTCTCTCCGTCTCTGCGATCTCTCCGTCCCTCCGTCTCTCCGTCTCTCCGTCTCTCCGTCCCTCCGTATCTCCGTCTCTCCGTCCCTCCGTCTCTCCGTCTCACCGGCTCTCCGTCTCTTCGTGCCTCTATCTCTCCATCTCTTTATCTCTCCGATCTCTTCTTTCAGAGAGGCAGTGAAATATCTCTCCGTCTCTCTGTCTCTCCGTCTCTCTGTCTCTCCGTCTCTCCGTCTCTCCATCTCTCCGATCTCTTGTTTTAGACAGGCAGTGAAACATCTCTCCATCTCTCCGTCTCTCCGTCTCTCTGTCTCTCCATCTCTCCGTCTCTCCATCTCTCCATCTCTCCGATCTCTTGTTTTAGACAGGCAGTGAAACATCTCTCCATCTCTCCGTCTCTCCGTCTCTCCGTCTCTTCGTCTCTCCATCTCTCCATCTCTCCGTCTCTCCATCTCTCCGTCTCTCCGTCTCTCCGTCTCTGCGATCTCTTGTTTTAGACAGGCAGTGAAACATCTCTCCGTCTCTCCATCCCTCTGTCCCTCCGTCCCTCCGTCCCTCCGTCTCTCTGTCTCTCCGTCCCTCCGTCTCTCCATCTCTCCATCCCTCCGTCTCTCCGTCCCTCTATCTTTCCGTCCCTCTTGCTCTCTGTCTCTCTGTCTCTCCGTCTCTGCGATCTCTTGTTTTAGACAGGCAGTGAAACATCTCTCCGTCTCTCCGTCTATCTGTCTCTCCGTCTCTCTGTCTCTCCGTCCCTCCGTCTCTCAATCTCTCTGTCTCTCTGTCTCTCCGTCTCTCCATCCCTCTGTCCCTCTGTCCCTCCGTCCCTCCGTCTCTCTGTCTCTCCGTCCCTCCGTCTCTCCGTCTCTCCATCCCTCCGTCTCTCCGTCTCTTCGTGCCTCTATCTCTCCATCTCTTTATCTCTCCGATCTCTTGTTTTAGAGAGGCAGTGAAATATCTCTCCGTCTCTCCGTCTCTCCGTCTCTCTGTCTCTCCGTCTCTCCGTCTCTCCATCTCTCCGATCTCTTGTTTTAGACAGGCAGTGAAACATCTCTCCATCTCGCCGTCTCTCCGTCTCTCTGTCTCTCCGTCTCTCCGTCTCTCCATCTCTCCATCTCTCCGATCTCTTGTTTTAGACAGGCAGTGAAACATCTCTCCATCTCTCCGTCTCTCCGTCTCTCCGTCTCTCCGTCTCTCCATCTCTCCATCTCTCCGTCTCTCCGTCTCTCCATCTCTCCGTCTCTCCATCTCTCCGTCTCTCCGTCTCTCCGTCTCTGCGATCTCTTGTTTTAGACAGGCAGTGAAACATCTCTCCGTCTCTCCATCCCTCTGTCCCTCCGTCCCTCCGTCCCTCCGTCTCTCTGTCTCTCCGTCCCTCCGTCTCTCCATCTCTCCATCCCTCCGTCTCTCCGTCCCTCTATCTTTCCGTCCCTCTTGCTCTCTGTCTCTCTGTCTCTCCATCTCTGCGATCTCTTGTTTTAGACAGGCAGTGAAACATCTCTCCGTCTCTCCGTCTCTCCGTCCCTCCGTCTCTCCGTCTCTCCGTCTCGCCATCTCCGTCTCTCCATCCCTCCGTCTCTCAATCTCTCGTCCTTCTGTCTTTCCATCCCTCCGTCTCTCCGTCCCTCCGTCTCTCCGTCCCTCCGTCTCTCTGTCTCTCCGTCCATCCATCGCTCCATCTCTCCGGCTCTCCGTCTGTCCGTCTCTCCGGCTCTCGGTCCCTCCATCCCTCCGTCTCTCCATCTCTCCGTCTCTCTGTCTCTCCGTCCTTCCGTCTCTCAATCTCTCCGTCTCTCCGTTCTTCCTTCTCTCCGTCTCTCCGTCCCTCCGTCTCTCCATTTCTCCGTCCCTCCGTGTCTCAATCTCTCCGTCTCTCTGTTCCTCCATCTCTCCGTCTCTCCGTCTCTCCGTCTCTCCGTCTCTCCGGCTCTCTGTCTCTGCGATCTCTTGTTTTAGACAGGCAGTGAAACATCTCTCCGTCTCTCCGTCTATCCGTCTCTCCGTCTCTCCGTCTCTCCGTCCCTCCGTCTCTCCGTCTCTCTGTCTCTCCGTCTCTCCGTCTCTCCGTCCCTCTGTCCCTCCGTCCCTCCGTCCCTCCGTCTCTCTGTCTCTCCGTCCCTCCGTCTCTCCGTCTCTCCATCCCTCCGTCTCTCCGTCTCTCTGTCTCTCTGTCCCTCTGTCCCTCCGTCTCTCCGTCCCTCCGTGTCTCCGTCTCTCCGTCCATCCATCTCTCCATCTCTCCGGCTCTCCGTCTGTCCGTCTCTCCGGCTCTCGGTCCCTCCATCCCTCCATCTCTCCATCTCTCCGTCTCTCTGTCTTTCCGTCCCTCCGTCTCTCAATCTCTCCGTCTCTCCGTTCTTCCCGTCTCTCCTTTTCTCCGTCCCTCCGTGTCTCATTCTCTCCGTCTCTCTGTTCCTCATCTCTCCGTCTCTCCGTCTATCCGTCTATCCGTCTCTCCGTCTCTCCGTCCCTCCGTCTCTCAATCTCTCTGTCTCTCCGTCTCTCCGTCTCTCTGTCCCTCCGTCCCTCCGTCCCTCCGTCTCTCTGTCTCTCCGTCCCTCCGTCTATCCGTCTCTCCATCCCTCCGTCTCTCCGTCTCTCTGTCTCTCCGTCCCTCTGTCTCTCCATCTCTCCGTCTCTCCGTCTCTCTGTCTCTCCATCTCTCCGTCTCTCCATCTCTCCATCTCTCCGATCTCTTGTTTGACGCCGTGCATCTCTCCATCTCTCCGTCTCTCCGTCTCTCCGTCTCTTCGTCTCTCCGTCTCTCCGTCTCTCCGTCTCTCCGTCTCTCCGTCTCTCCGTCTCTCCGTCTCTCGATCTCTTGTTTTAGACGGCGTGAAACATCTCTCCGTCTCTCCGTCTCTCCGTCTCTCCGTCTCTTCATCTCTCCATCTCTCCGTCTCTCTGTCTCTCCGTCTCTCCGTCTCTCCGTCTCTCCGTCTCTCCGTCTCTCGATCTCTTGTTTTCGGCAGTGAGGCATCTCTCCGTCTCTCCGTCCATCCGTCCCTCTGTCTCTCCGTCCCTCCGTCTCTCCGTCTCTCCATCTCGCCGTCTCCGTCTCTCCGTCCCTCCGTCCCCCGTCTCTCTGTCTCTCCGTCTCTCCGTCTCTCGTCCCTCCGTCTTTCCATCCCTCCGTCTCTCCGTCCCTCCGTCTCTCCGTCCCTCCGTCTCTCCATCCCTCCGTCTCTCCGTCCCTCCGTCCCTCCGTCTCTCCGTCTCTCCGTCTCTCGTCCCTCCGTCTTTCCATCCCTCCGTCTCTCCGTCCCTCCGTCTCTCCGTCCCTCCGTCTCTCCGTCCCTCCGTCTCTCCATCTCTCCGTCCCTCCGTCTCTCCGTCCCTCCGTCTCTCCGTCTCTCCGTCCCTCTGTCTCTCCGTCTCTCCGCTCTCCGTCCCTCCGTCTCTCCGTCTCTCCGTCCCTCTAGCTCTCTGTCTCTCGGTCCCTCCGTCTCTCCGTCTCTCCGTCCCTCCATCTCTCCGTCTCTCCCTCTCTCCATCTCTCCGTCTCTCCGTCTCTCCGTCTCTCCGTCTCTCCGTCTCTCCGTCTCTCCGATCTCTTGTTTTCGGCGTGCATCTCTCCGTCTCTCCGTCTCTCCATCTCTCCATCTCTCCGTCTCTCCATCTCTCCGTCTCTCCGTCTCTCCATCTCTCCGATCTCTTGTTTTGGCGGCGTAACATCTCTCCATCTCTCTTCTCTCCATCTCTCCGTCTCTCCGTCTCTCCGTCTCTCCGATCTCTTGTTTGCCAACATCTCTCCATCTCTCCGTCTCTCCGTCTCTCCGTCTCTCCGTCTCTCCCGTCTCTCCGTCTCTCCGTCTCTCTGTCTCTCCATCTCTCCGTCCCTCCGTCTCTCCATCTCTCCGTCTCTCCGTCTCTCCGTCTCTCCGTCTCTTGTTTGCGCGGTGAGACATCTCTCCGTCTCTCCGTCCATCTTTCCCTCTGTCTCTCCGTCCCTCCGTCTCTCCGTCTCTCCATCTCTCCGTCTCCGTCTCTCCGTCCCTCCGTCCCTGTCTCTCCGTCTCTCCGTCTCTCCGTCTCTCGTCCCTCCGTCTTTCCATCCCTCCGTCTCTCCGTCCCTCCGTCTCTCCGTCCCTCCGTCTCTCCGTCTCTCCGTCTCTTCGTCTCTCCATCTCTCCGTCTCTCCGTCTCTCCGTCTCTCCGTCTCTCCGTCTCTCCGTCTCTCCGTCTCTTGTTCGCTGTCTCTCCGTCTCTCCGTCTCTCCGTCCCTCTGTCTCTCCGTCTCTCCGTCTCTCCGTCTCTCCATCTCTCCGTCTCCGTCTCTCCGTCTCTCCGTCCCTCCGTCTCTCCGTCTCTCCGTCTCTCCATCTCTCCGTCTCTCCGTCTCTCCGTCTCTTGTTTTTGGACGGCGGTGAAACATCTCTCCGTCTCTCCGTCTCTCCGTCTCTCCGTCTCTCCTTCTCTCCGTCTCTCCGTCTCTCCATCTCTCCGTCTCTTTTTCCGTCTCTCCGTCCCTCTGTCTCTCCGTCTCTCCGTCTCTCCGTCTCTCCGTCTTCGCCCTCCGTCTTTCCATCTCTCCGTCTCTCTGGTCTCTCCGTCTCTCTTTCCCTCTGTCTCTCCATCTCTCCGTCTCTCCGTCTCTCCGTCTCTCCGTCTCTCCGTCTCTCCGTCTCTCTGTCTTTCCATCTCTCCGTCTCTCCGTCTCTCCGTCTCTCCGTCTCTCCGTCTCGTCAGTCTCTCCATCTCTCCGTCTCTCCGTCTCTCCGTCTCTCCATCTCTCCGTCTCTCCGTCTCTCCGTCTCTCCGTCTCTCCGATCTCTTGTTTTTAGACAGGCAGTGAAACATCTCTCCGTCTCTCCGTCCATCCGTCCCTCTGTCTCTCCGTCCCTCCGTCTCTCCGTCTCTCCGTCTCCGTCTCTCCGTCCCTCCGTCCCTCCGTCTCTCCGTCTCTCCGTCTCTCGTCTCTCCGTCTTTCCATCCCTCCGTCTCTCCGTCCCTCTTTCTCTCCGTCCCTCCGTCTCTCCGTCTCTCCGTCTCTCGTCCCTCCGTCCCTCCGTCCCTCCGTCTCTCCGTCTCTCCGTCTCTCAGGTCCTCCGTCTTTCCATCCCTCCGTCTCTCCGTCCCTCGTTCTCTCCGTCCCTCCGTCTCTCCGTCTCTCGTCCCTCCGTCTCTCCGTCCCTCCGTCTCTCCGTCTCTCCCGTCCCTCTGTCTCTCCGTCTCTCCGGCTCTCCGTCTCTCCGTCCCTCTGTCTCTCCGTCCCTCTGGCTCTCCGTCTCTCCGTCCCTCCGTCTCTCCGTCTCTCCGTCCCTCTATCTCTCCGTCTCTCCGTCTCTCCGTCTCTCCATCTCTCCGTCTCTCCGTCTCTCCGGTCTCTCGCCTCTCTCTCCGTCTCTCCGTCTCTCCGTCTCTCCGTCTCTCCGTCTCTCCATCTCTCCTCTCTCCGTCTCTCCGTCTCTCTGTCTCTCCGTCTCTCCGTCTCTCCATCTCTCCGTCTCTCCGTCTCTCCGTCTCTCCGTCTCTCTGATCTCTTGTTTTGGCGTGGGGCATCTCTCCGTCTCTCCGTCCCTCCGTCCCTCTGTCTCTCCGTCCCTCCTCTCTCCGTCTCTCCGTCTCTCCGTCTCCGTCTCTCCGTCCCTCTGTCTCTCCGTCTCTCCGTCTCTCCGTCTCTCCGTCTTTCCGTCCCTCCGTCTCTCCGTCTCTCCGTCTCTCCGTCCCTCTGTCTCTCCGTCTCTCCGTCTCTCCGTCTCTCTGTCTCTCGTCCCTCCGTCTTTCCATCCTCGTCTCTCCGTCCCTCCGTCTCTCCGTCTCTCCGTCTCGTCTCCGTCTCTCCGTCTCTCCGTCTCTCCGTCTCTCCGTCTCTCCGTCTCTCCGTCTCTCGTCCCTCCGTCTTTCCATCTCTCCGTCTCTCCCTCTTTCTCTCCGTCCCTCCGTCCTCCCGTCCCTCCGTCTCTCCGTCCCTCCATCTCTCCGTCTCTCCGTCTCTCCGTCTCTCCGTCTCTCCCCCTCCGTCTTTCCGTCTCTCCGTCTCTCCCGTCCCTCCGTCTCTCCGTCTCTCCGTCTCTCCGTCTCTCGTCCCTCTGTCTCTCCGTCCCTCCGTCTCTCCGTCTCTCCGTCTCTCCGTCCCTCGTCTCTCCGTCCCTCCGTCCCTCCGTCTCTCCGTCTCTCCGTCTCTCCGTCTCTCCATCCCTCCGTCTTTCCATCTCTCCGTCTCTCCATCTCGTCTCCGTCTCTCCGTCCCTCCGGTCCTCCGTTTCTCCGTCTCTCCGTCTCTCCGTCTCTCGTCCCTCCGTCTTTCCATCCCTCCGTCTCTCCGTCCCTCTTTCTCTCCGTCCCTCCGTCTCTCCGTCTCTCCGTCTCTCCGTCTCTCCGTCCCTTGCTCTCCGTCTCTCCGTCCCTCCGTCTCTCCGTCTCTCTGTCTCTCCGTCTTTCCGTCCCTCTGTCTCTCCGTCCCTCCGGTCTCTCCGTCTCTCCGTCCCTCCATTTCTCCGTCTCTCCGTCCCTCTGTCTCTCCGTCTCTCCGTCTCTCCGTCTCTCCTCCCTCTATCTCTCCTCCCTCTGGCTCTCCGTCTCTGCGTCTCTCCGTCCCTCCGTCTCTCCGTCCCTCCGTCTCTCCGTCTCTCCGTCCCTCTGTCTCTCCGTCTCTCCGGCTCTCCGTCTTTCCGTCCCTCCATCTCTCCATCCCTCAGCTTCGTCTCTCCGTCCCTCCGTCTCTCCGTCTCTCCGTCTCTCTGTCTCTCCGTCTCTCCGGCTCTCGGTCTCTCCGTCCCTCCGTCTCTCCATCCCTCCGTCTCTCCGTCTCTCCGTCCCTCTGTCTCTCCGTCTCTCCGGCTCTCCGTCTTTCCGTCCCTCTATCTCTCCATCCTCTAGCTTTCCGTCTCTCCGTCCCTCCGTCTCTCCGTCTCTCCGTCCCTCTGTCTCTCCGGCTCTCTGTCTCTCCGTCCCTCTATCTCTCCGTCTCTCCGTCTCTCCGTCCCTCTGTCTCTCCGTCTCTCCGGCTCTCCGTCTCTCCGTCCCTCTATCTCTCCGTCCCTCTTGCTCTCTGTCTCTCTGTCTCTCTGTCTCTCAGATCTCTTGTTTTGCGCGGAAACATCTCTCCTCTCTCCGTCTCTCCGTCCCTATGTCTCTCCGTCTCTCCGTCTCGCCGTCTCCGTCTCTCCATCCCTCTGTCTCTCAATCTCTCGTCCCTCCGTCTTTCCATCCCTCCGTCTCTCCGTCCCTCCGTCTCTCCGTCTCTCCGTCTCTCCGTCTCTCCATCTCACCGGCTCTCCATCTCTCCGTCCCTCTATCTCTCCATCTCTTTATCTCTCCGATCTCTTGTTTTAGAGAGGCAGTGAAACATCTCTCCGTCTCTCCGTCTCTCTGTCTCTCCGTCTCTCCTTCTCTCCGTCTCTCCGTTTCTCGTCCCTCCGTCTTTCCGTCGCTCCGTCTCTCCGTCCCTCCGTCTCTCCGTCTCCGTCCCTCCGTCTTTCCGTCTCTCCATTTCTCCGTCTCTCTGTCTCTCCGTCTCTCCGTCTCTCCATCTCTCCATCTCTCCGTCTCTCCATCTCGCCAATCTCTTGTTTTAGACAGGCAGGAAACATCTCTCCATCTCTCCGTCTCTCCATCTCTCCATCTCTCCATCTCTCCGTCGCTCCGTCTCTGCGATCTCTTGTTTTAGACAGGCAGTGAAACATCTCTCCGTCTCTCCGTCCATCCGTCCCTCTGTCTCTCCGTCCCTCCGTCTCTCTGTCTCTCCGTCTCGCCTTCTCCGTCTCTCCGTCCCTCCGTTCCTCCGTCTCTCAGTCTCTCCGTCTCTCCGTCTCTCATCCCTCCGTCTTTCCATCCCTCCGTCTCTCCGTCTCTCCGTCCCTCCGTCCCTCCGTCTCTCCGTCTCTCCGTCTCTCCGTCTCTCGTCCCTCCGTCTTTCCATCCCTCCGTCTCTCCGTCCCTCCATCTCTCCGTCCCTCCGTCTCTCCGTCTCTCATCCCTCCGTCTTTCCATCCCTCCGTCTCTCCGTCTCTCCGTCCCTCGTCCCTCCGTCTCTCCGTCTCTCCGTCTCTCCGTCTCTCGTCCCTCCGTCTTTCCATCCCTCCGTCTCTCCGTCCCTCCATCTCTCCGTCCCTCCGTCTCTCCGTCTCTCCGTCCCTCCGTCTCTCCGTCCCTTCGACTCTCCATCTCTCCGTCCCTCTGTCTCTCCGTCTCTCTGGCTCTCCGTCTTTCCGTCCCTCTATCTCTCCGTCCCTCTAGCTCTCCGTCTCTCCGTCCCTCCATTTCTCTGTCTCTCCGTCCCTCTGTCTCTCCGTCTCTCCGTCTCTCCGTCTCTCCGTCCCTCTATCTCTCCGTCCCTCTAGCTCTCCGTCTCTGCGTCTCTCCATCCCTCCGTCTCTCCGTCCCTCCGTCTCTCCGTCTCTCCGTCCCTCTGTCTCTCCGTCTCTCCGGCTCTCCGTCTTTCCGTCCCTCCATCTCTCCATCCCTCTAGCTTTCCGTCTCTCCGTCCCTCCGTCTCTCCGTCTCTCCGTCCCTCTGTCTCTCCGTCTCTCTGGCTCTCGGTCTCTCCGTCCCTCCGTCTCTCCGTCCCTCCGTCTCTCCGTCTCTCCGTCCCTCTGTCTCTCCGTCTCTCCGGCTCTCCGTCTTTCCGTCCCTCTATCTCTCCATCACTCTAGCTTTCCGTCTCTCCGTCCCTCCGTCTCTCCGTCTCTCCGTCCCTCTGTCTCTCCGTCTCTCTGTCTCTCCGTCCCTCTATCTCTCCGTCTCTCCGTCTCTCCGTCCCTCTGTCTCTCCGTCTCTCCGGCTCTCCGTCTCTCCGTCCCTCTATCTCTCCGTCCCTCTTGCTCTCTGTCTCTCTGTCTCTCTGTCTCTCAGATCTCTTGTTTTAACGGCGGGCATCTCTCCGTCTCTCCGTCTCTCCGTCCATATGTCTCTCCGTCTCTCCGTCTCGCCGTCTCCGTCTCTCCATCCCTCCGTCTCTCAATCTCTCGTCCCTCCGTCTTTCCATCCCTCCGTCTCTCCGTCCCTCCGTCTCTCCGTCTCTCCGTCTCTCCGTCTCTCCGTCTCTCCGTCTCTTCGTTTCTCGTCCCTCCGTCTTTCCGTCCCTCCTTCTCTCCGTCCCTCCGTCTCTCCGTCTCTCCGTCCCTCCGTCTCTCCGTCCCTCCGTCCCTCTGTCTCTCCGTCTCTCCGGCTCTCCGTCTCTCAGTCCCTCTATATCTCCGTCCCTCTAGCTCTCTGTCTCTCTGTCTCTCCGTCTCTCTATCTCTCCGTCCCTCCGTCTCTCCGTCCCTCCATCTCCGTGTCTCCGTCTCTCCCGTCTCTCCGTCCCTCCGTCTCTCCTCTCTCCATTTCTCCGTCTCTCTGTCTCTCCGTCTCTCTGTCTCTCCATCTCTCCATCTCTCCGTCTCTCCATCTCGCCGGTCTCTTGTTTTGGACAGGCAGTGAAACATCTCTCCATCTCTCCGTCTCTCCATCTCTCCATCTCTCCGTCTCTCCGTCTCTCCGTCTCTGCAATCTCTTGTTTTAGACAGGCAGTGAAACATCTCTCCGTCTCTCTGTCCATCCGTCCCTCTGTCTCTCCGTCTCTCCGTCCCTCTGTCTCTCCGGCTCTCTGTCTCTCCGTCCCTCTATCTTTCCGTCTCTCCGTCTTTCCGTCCCTCTGTCTCTCCGTCTCTCCGGCTCTCCGTCTCTCCGTCCCTCTATCTCTCCGTCCCTCTTGCTCTCTGTCTCTCTGTCTCTCTGTCTCTCCGATCTCTTGTTTTAGACAGGCAGTGAAACATCTCTCCGTCTCTCCGTCTCTCCGTCCATATGTCTCTCCGTCTCTCCGTCTCGCCGTCTCCGTCTCTCCATCCCTCCGTCTCTCAATCTCTCGTCCCTCCGTCTTTCCATCCCTCCGTCTCTCCGTCCCTCCGTCTCTCCGTCTCTCCGTCTCTCCGTCTCTCCGTCTCTCCGATTCTCGTCCCTCCGTCTTTCCGTCCCTCCGTCTCTCCGTCCCTCCGTCTCTCCGTCTCTCCGTCCCTCCGTCTCTCCGTCCCTCCGTCCCTCTGTCTCTACGTCTCTCCGGCTCTCCGTCTCTCAGTCCCTCTATATCTCCGTCCCTCTAGCTCTCTGTCTCTCTGTCTCTCCGTCTCTCTATCTCTCCGTCCCTCCGTCTCTCCGTCCCTCCGGCTCCGTGTCTCCGTCTCTCCGTCTCTCCGTCCCTCCGTCTCTCCATCTCTCCATCTCTCCTCTCTCCATCTGCCTCTCTTTTGGCGGCATCTCTCCATCTCTCCGTCTCTCCATCGCTCCATCTCTCCGTCTCTCCGTCTCTCCGTCTCTGCAATCTCTTGTTTTAGACAGGCAGTGAAACATCTCTCCGTCTCTCCGTCCATCCGTCCCTCTGTCTCTCCGTCCCTCCGTCTCTCTGTCTCTCCGTCTCGCCATCTCCGTCTCTCCGTCCCTCCGTTCCTCCGTCTCTCCGTCTCTCCGTCTCTCATCCCTCCGTCTTTCCATCCCTCCGTCTCTCCATCCCTCCGTCTCTTCGTCTCTCCGTCCCTCCGTCCCTCCGTCCCTCCGTCTCTCCGTCTCTCCGTCTCTCCGTCTCTCGTCCCTCCGTCTTTCCATCCCACCTTCTCTCCATCCCTCCGTCTCTCCGTCCCTCCGTCTCTCCGTCTCTCCGTCCCTCCGTCTCTCCGTCCCTTCGACTCTCCATCTCTCCGTCCCTCTGTCTTTCCGTCTCTCTGGCT
Source organism: Salmo salar (assembly GCF_905237065.1). NCBI lineage: Eukaryota > Metazoa > Chordata > Actinopteri > Salmoniformes > Salmonidae > Salmo > Salmo salar. The sequence goes on along the minus strand of NW_025550455.1, from coordinate 6,741 downwards.
CTCCGTCTTTCCGTCCCTCTATCTCTCCGTCCCTCTAGCTCTCCATCTCTCCGTCCCTCCGTCTCTCCGTCTCTCCGTCCCTCTGTCTCTCCGTCTCTCCGTCTCTCCGTCTCTCCGTCCCTCTATCTCTCCGTCCCTCTAGCTCTCCGTCTCTGCGTCTCTCCGTCCCTCCGTCTCTCCGTCCCACCGTCTCTCCATCTCTCCGTCCCTCTGTCTCTCCGTCTCTCCGGCTCTCCGTCTTTCCGTCCCTCTATCTCTCCATCCCTCTAGCTTTCCGTCTCTCCGTCCCTCCGTCTCTCCGTCTCTCTGTCCCTCTGTCTCTCCGTCTCTCCGGCTCTCCGTCTCTCCGTCCCTCTATCTCTCCGTCCCTCCGTCTCTCCGTCCCTCCGTCTCTCCGTCTCTCCGTCTCTCCGTCTCTCCGTCCCTCCGTCTCTCCGTCTCTCCGTCCCTACGTCTCTCCGTCTCTCCTCCCTCTTCTCTCCGTCTCTCCGTCTCTCTCCCTCTCTCTCCGTCCCTCTTGCTCTCTGTCTCTCTGTCTCTCTGTCTCTGCGATCTCTTGTTTTAGACAGGCAGTGAAAAATCTCTCCGTCTCTCAGTCTCTCCGTCCATCCTTCTCTCCGTCTCTCCGTCTCGCCGTCTCCGTCTCTCCATCCCTCCGTCTCTCAATCTCTCGTCCCTCCGTCTTTCCATCCCTCCATCTCTCCGTCCCTCCGTCTCTCCGTCCCTCCGTCTCTCCGTCTCTCCGTCCCTCCGTCTCTCCGTCTCTCGGTCCCTCCGTCCCTAAGTCTCTCCATCTCTCTGTCTCTCTGTCTCTCCATCCCTCCGTCTATCCGTCTCTCCATCCCTCCGTCTCTCAATCTCTCCATCTCTCCGTTCCTCCGTCTCTCCGTCTCTCGGTCTCGCCGTCCCTCCGTCACTCCGTCTCTCCGTCCCTCCGTCTCTCAATCTCTCCGTCTCTTCGTTCCTCCATCTCTCCGTCTCTCCGTCTCTCCGTCTCTCCGTCTCTCCGTCTCTCCGTCTCTCCGGCTCTCCGTCTCTGCGATCTCTTGTTTTAGACAGGCATTGAAACATCTCTCCGTCTCTCCGTCTCTCCATCCCTCCGTCTCTCAACTCTCTCCGTCTCTCCGTCTCTCCGTCTCTCCGTCTCTCTCCGGCTCTCCGTCTCTCTGTCCCTCTATCTCTCCGTCCCTCTAGCTTTCTGTCTCTCCTACTCTGTGATCTCTCCGTCCCTCCGTCTCTCCCATCTCTCCATCTCTCCGATCTCTTGTTTTGCAGGCAGTGAAAACTCTCCATCTCTCCGTCTCTCCGTCTCTCCGTCTCTCCGTCTCTCCTCTCTCCGTCTCTCCGTCTCTCCATCTCTCCGTCTCTCCGTCTCTCCGTCTCTCCGTCTCTCCGATCTCTTGTTTTACGACAGGCATTGAAACATCTCTCCGTCTCTCCGTCTCTCCGTCTCTCCGTCTCTCCGTCTCTCCGTCTCTCCATCTCTCCGTCTCTCCGTCTCTCTCTCTTGTCTCTCCGTCTCTCGTCTCTCGTCTCTCCGTCTCTCTGTCTCTCCGTCTCTCCTCTCTCCGTCTCTCCGTCTCTTCTCTCCTCTCCTCTCAGTCTCTCCATCTCTCCGTCTCTCCATCTCTCCGTCTCTCCGTCCCTCCGTCTCTCTGTCTCTCCGTCTCTCCGTCTCTCCGTCTCTCCGTCTCTCCGGCTCTCCGTCTCTGCGATCTCTTGTTTTAGACAGGCATTGAAACATCTCTCCGTCTCTCCGTCCCTCCATCTCTCAATCTCTCCGTCTCTCCGTCTCTCCGTCACTCCGTCTCTCTCCGGCTCTCCGTCTCTCCGTCCCTCTATCTCTCCGTCCCTCTAGCTTTCTGTCTCTCCGTCTCTGTGATCTCTCCGTCCCTCCATCTCTCCGTCTCTCCGTCTCTCCGTCTCTCCGTCTCTCATCCCTCCGTCTTTCCATCCCTCCGTCTCTCCATCCCTCCGTCTCTTCGTCTCTCCGTCCCTCCGTCCCTCCGTCCCTCCGTCTCTCCGTCTCTCCGTCTCTCCGTCTCTCGTCCCTCCGTCTTTCCATCCCACCTTCTCTCCATCCCTCCGTCTCTCCGTCCCTCCGTCTCTCCGTCTCTCCGTCCCTCCGTCTCTCCGTCCCTTCGACTCTCCATCTCTCCGTCCCTCTGTCTTTCCGTCTCTCTGGCTCTCCGTCTTTCCGTCCCTCTATCTCTCCGTCCCTCTAGCTCTCCATCTCTCCGTCCCTCCGTCTCTCCGTCTCTCCGTCCCTCTGTCTCTCCGTCTCTCCGTCTCTCCGTCTCTCCGTCCCTCTGTCTCTCCGTCCCTCTAGCTCTCCGTCTCTGCGTCTCTCCGTCCCTCCGTCTCTCCGTCCCACCGTCTCTCCATCTCTCCGTCCCTCTGTCTCTCCGTCTCTCCGGCTCTCCGTCTTTCCGTCCCTCTATCTCTCCATCCCTCTAGCTTTCCGTCTCTCCGTCCCTCCGTCTCTCCGTCTCTCTGTCCCTCTGTCTCTCCGTCTCTCCGTCTCTCCGTCTCTCCGTCCCTCTATCTCTCCGTCCCTCCGTCTCTCCGTCCCTCCGTCTCTCCGTCTCTCCGTCCCTCCGTCTCTCCGTCCCTCCGTCTCTCCGTCTCTCCGTCCCTACGTCTCTCCGTCTCTCCGTCCCTCTGTCTCTCCGGCTCTCCGTCTCTCCGTCCCTCTCTCTCCGTCCCTCTTGCTCTCTGTCTCTCTGTCTCTCTGTCTCTGCGATCTCTTGTTTTAGACAGGCAGTGAAAAATCTCTCCGTCTCTCAGTCTCTCCGTCCATCCTTCTCTCCGTCTCTCCGTCTCGCCGTCTCCGTCTCTCCATCCCTCCGTCTCTCAATCTCTCGTCCCTCCGTCTTTCCATCCCTCCATCTCTCCGTCCCTCCGTCTCTCCGTCCCTCCGTCTCTCCGTCTCTCCGTCCCTCCGTCTCTCCGTCTCTCGGTCCCTCCGTCCCTAAGTCTCTCCATCTCTCTGTCTCTCTGTCTCTCCATCCCTCCGTCTATCCGTCTCTCCATCCCTCCGTCTCTCAATCTCTCCATCTCTCCGTTCCTCCGTCTCTCCGTCTCTCGGTCTCGCCGTCCCTCCGTCACTCCGTCTCTCCGTCCCTCCGTCTCTCAATCTCTCCGTCTCTTCGTTCCTCCATCTCTCCGTCTCTCCGTCTCTCCGTCTCTCCGTCTCTCCGTCTCTCCGTCTCTCCGGCTCTCCGTCTCTGCGATCTCTTGTTTTAGACAGGCATTGAAACATCTCTCCGTCTCTCCGTCTCTCCATCCCTCCGTCTCTCAATCTCTCCGTCTCTCCGTCTCTCCGTCTCTCCGTCTCTCTCCGGCTCTCCGTCTCTCTGTCCCTCTATCTCTCCGTCCCTCTAGCTTTCTGTCTCTCCGACTCTGGGTCTCTCCGTCCCTCCGTCTCTCCATCTCTCCATCTCTCCGATCTCTTGTTTAGACGCATGAAAGAACTCTCCATCTCTCCGTCTCTCCGTCTCTCCGTCTCTCCGTCTCTCCATCTCTCCGTCTCTCCGTCTCTCCATCTCTCCGTCTCTCCGTCTCTCCGGCTCTCCGTCTCTGCGATCTCTTATTTTCGACAGGCATTGAAACATCTCTCCGTCTCTCCGTCTCTCCGTCTCTCCGTCCCTCCGTCTCTCAATCTCTCCATCTCTCCGTCTCTCCGTCTCTCTGTCCCTCCGTCTCTCTGTCTCTCCGTCCCTCCGTGTCTCCGTCTCTCCGTCTCTCCGTCCCGCCGTCTCTCAATCTCTCCGTCTCTCCGTCTCTCCATCTCTCCGTCTCACCGTCTCTCCGTCCCTCCGTCTCTCTGTCTCTCCGTCCCTCCGTGTCTCCGTCTCTCCATCTCTCCGTCCCTCCGTCTCTCAATCTCTCCATCTCTCCGTCTCTCCATCTCTCCGTCTCTCCCTCTCTCTGTCTCTCCGTCTCTCCGTCTCTCCGTCTCTCCGTCTCTCCGGCTCTCCGTCTCTGCGATCTCTTGTTTTAGACAGGCATTGAAACATCTCTCCGTCTCTCCGTCCCTCCATCTCTCAATCTCTCCGTCTCTCCGTCTCTCCGTCCTCCGTCTCTCCCGCTCTCCGTCTCTCCGTCCCTCTATCTCTCCGTCCCTCTCTTTCTGTCTCTCCGTCTCTGTGGTCTCTCCGTCCCTCCATCTCTCCTCTCTCCGTCTCACCTCTCGTCTCTCTGTCCCTCTATCTCTCGATCTCTTTATCTCTCCGATCTCTTGTTTTAGAGGCGGTGAAACATCTCTCCGTCTCTCCGTCTCTCCGTCTCTCTGTCTCCCGTCTCTCCGTCTCCCATTTCTCCGATCTCTTGTTTTAGACAGGCAGTGAAACATCTCTCCATCTCTCCGTCTCTCCGTCTCTCTGTCTCTCCGTCTCTCCATCTCTCCATCTCTCCATCTCTCCGATCTCTTGTTTTAGACAGGCAGTGAAACAAATCTCCATCTCTCCGTCTCTCCGTCTCTCCGTCTCTCCATCTCTCCATCTCTCCGTCTCTCCGTCTCTCCATCTCTCCATCTCTCCATCTCTCCATCTCTCCGTCTCTCCGTCTCTCCGTCTCTCCGGCTCTCCGTCTCTGCGGACTCTTGTTTTAGCGCCTTGAACATCTCTCCGTCTCTCGTCTCTCCTCTCTCTGTTCCTCCGTCTCTCGTCTCTCGTCTCTCCTCTCTCCGTCTCTCCGTCCCTCCGTCTCTCCGTCTCTCCGTCTTTCCGTCTCTCCGTCTCTCCGTCTCTCCGTCACTCCGTCTCTCAATCTCTCCGTCTCTCCGTCTCTCCGTCTCTCCGTCTCTCCGTCCCTCCGTCTCTCTGTCTCTCCGTCTCTCCGTCTCTCCGTCTCTCCGTCCCTCCGTCTCTCCGTCTCCTCTCTCCGTCTCTCCGTCTCTTTGTCTCTCCGTCCCTCCGTCTCTCTGTCTCTCCGTCTCTCCGTCTCTCCATCTCTCCATCTCTCCGATCTCTTGTTTTAGACAGGCAGTGAAACAAATCTCCATCTCTCCGTCTCTCCGTCTCTCCGTCTCTCCATCTCTCCATCTCTCCGTCTCTCCGTCTCTCCATCTCTCCATCTCTCCATCTCTCCATCTCTCCGTCTCTCCGTCTCTCCGGCTCTCCGGCTCTCCGTCACTGCGAACTCTTGTTTTAGACAGCCATTGAAACATCTCTCCGTCTCTCCGTCTCTCCGTCTCTCTGTTCCTCCGTCTCTCAATCTCTCCGTCTCTCCGTCTCTCCGTCTCTCCGTCCCTCCGTCTCTCCGTCTCTCCGTCTTTCCGTGTCTCCGTCTCTCCGTCTCTCCGTCACTCCGTCTCTCAATCTCTCCGTCTCTCCGTCTCTCCGTCTCTCCGTCTCTCCGTCCCTCCGTCTCTCTGTCTCTCCGTCTCTCCGTCTCTCCGTCTCTCCGTCCCTCCGTCTCTCAAGCTCTCCGTCTTCTCTCCATCTCTTTTCTCTCCGGCTCTCCTCTCTCTGTCTCTCCAGTCTCTCCGTCTCTCCATCTCTCCATCTCTCCGATCTCTTGTTTTAGACAGGCGGTGAAACAAATCTCCATCTCTCCGTCTCTCCGTCTCTCCGTCTCTCCATCTCTCCATCTCTCCGTCTCTCCGTCTCTCCATCTCTCCATCTCTCCATCTCTCCATCTCTCCGTCTCTCCGTCTCTCCTCTCGTCTCTCCGTCTCTGCGAACTCTTGTTTTAGACAGTCTTTGAAACATCTCTCCGTCTCTCCGTCTCTCCGTCTCTCTGTTCCTCCGTCTCTCAATCTCTCCGTCTCTCCGTCTCTCCGTCTCTCCGTTCCTCCGTCTCTCCGTCTCTCCGTCTTTCCGTGTCTCCGTCTCTCCGTCTCTCCGTCACTCCGTCTCTCCAGTCTCTCCGTCTCTCCGTCTCTCCGTCTCTCCGTCTCTCCGTCCCTCCGTCTCTCTGTCTCTCCGTCTCTCCGTCTCTCCTCTCTCCGTCCCTCCGTCTCTCAAGCTCTCCGTCTCTCCGTCTCTCCGTCTCTTTGTCTCTCCGTCCCTCCGTCTCTCTGTCTCTCCGTCTCTCCGTCTCTCCGGCTCTCCGTCTTTCCGTCCCTCTATCTCTCCGTCCCTCTTGCTCTCTGTCTCTCTGTCTCTCTGTCTCTCTGTCTCTCGATCGCATGTTTTAGACAGGCAGTGAAACATCTCTCTCTCTCCTCTCTCCGTCCATGTCTCTCGTCTCTCCGTCTCCCGTCTCCGTCTCTCCATCCCTCCGTCTCTCTCAATCTCTCGTCCCTCCGTCTTTCCATCCCTCCGTCTCTCCGTCCCTCCTCTCTCCTCCCTCCTCTCTCCTTCTCTCCGTCCCTTCTCTCCATCTCTCTCTCTCGGTCCCTCCTCTCTGTCTCTCCATCTCTCCGTCTCTCTGTCTCTCCATCCCTCCGTCTATCCGTCTCTCCATCCCTTCGTCTCTCCATCTCTCCATCTCTCCTTCCTCCTCTCTCCGTCTCTCGGTCTCGCGTCCCTCCGTCTCTCCGTCTCTCCAGTCCCTCGCTCCAACTCTCCTCTCTTCGTTCCTCCATTTCTCCTTCTCTCCGTCTCTCCGTCTCTGCGATCTCTTGTTTTGGGCTGGCATTGAAACATCTCTCCTCTCTCCGTCTCTCCGTCCCTCCGTCTCTCAATCTCTCCGTCTCTCTGTCTCTCTCCAGTCTCTGTGTCTCTCTCCGGCTCTCCATCTCTCCGTCTCTCTGTCTCTCCAGTCCCTCGTCTCTCCTCTCTCCATCCCTCCGTC
>NW_025550454.1:0-32254 GCF_905237065.1 Salmo salar | reverse complement strand
CAGATCAGACGTCTCTCCTGACAGATCAGACCGTCTCTCCCTGACAGATCAGACTAGTCTCTCCTGACAGATCAGACCGTCTCTCCCTGACTGATGAGACCATCTCTCCTGACAGATCACCGTCTCTGGACTAGTCTGACAGATCAGACCGTCTCTCCGACAGATCAGACCGTCTCTCCTGACAGATCAGACCAGTCTCTCCTGACAGATCGCGACAGTCTCCCTGACAGATCAGACCGTCTCTCCTGACAGATCAGACCGTCTCGGACTAGTCTCTCCTGACAGATCGATTAGTCTCTCCTGACAGATCAGACCGTCTCTCCTGACCGATGAGACCCGTCTCTCCTGACAGATCAGACCGTCTCTGGACTAGTCTCTCCTGACAGATCAGACCGTCTCTCCTGACAGATCAGACCGTCTCTCCTGACAGATCAGACTAGTCTCTCCTGACAGATCAGACCGTCTCTCCGACTGATGAGACCGTCTCTCCTGACAGATCAGACCGTCTCGGACCAGTCTCTCCTGACAGATCAGACCGTCTCTCCTGACAGATCAGACCGTCTCTCCTGACAGATCAGACCAGTCTCTCCTGACAGATCGGACAGTCTCTCCTGACAGATCAGACCGTCTCTCCTGACAGATCAGACCGTCTCTGACTATTCTCCTGACAGATCAGACCCTCCCTGACAGACCAGCCTCTCCTGACAGATCAGACCGTCTCTCGACAGATCAGACCGTCTCTCCAGACAATCAGACTAGTCTCTCCAGACAGATCAGACTAGTCTCTCCTGACAGATCAGACTAGTCTCTCCTGACAGATCGGGCTAGTCTCTGCTGACAGATCAGACCGTCTCTCCTGACAGATCAGACCGTCTCTCTGACAGATCAGACCGTCTCTCCTAACAGATCAGACCGTCTCTCCAGACAGATCAGACCGTCTCTCCTGACAGATCAGACCGGTCTCTCCTGACAGATCAGACTAGTCCTGGAACAGTCTCCTGACAGATCAGACTAGTCTCTCCTGACAGATCAGACTAGTCTCTCCTGACTGATGAGACGTCTCCTGACAGACAGCGCCTCTCCTGACAGATGTCAGACTAGTCTCTCCTGACAGATCAGACCGTCTCCCTGACTGATGAGACCATCTCCCTGACAGATCAGACCGTCTCTGGACTAGTCTCTCCTGACAGATCAGACCGTCTCTCCTGACAGATCAGACCGTCTCTCCTGACAGATCAGACCAGTCTCCCTGACAGATCGGACAGTCTCTCTGACAGATCAGACCGTCTCTCCTGACAGATCAGACCGTCTCTGGACTAGTCTCTCCTGACAGATCAGACCGTCTCTCCTGACAGACCAGTCTCCCTGACAGATCAGACCGTCTCTCCTGACAGATCAGACCGTCTCTCCTGACAGACCAGTCTCTCCTGACAGATCAGACCGTCTCTCCTGACAGATCAGACCGTCTCCAGACAGATCAGACTAGTCTCTCCTGACAGATCAGACTAGTCTCTCCTGACAGATCAGACCGTCTCTCCAGACAGACCAGTCTCTCCTGACAGATCAGACCGTCTCTCCTGACAGATCAGACCGTCTCTCCAGACAGATCAGACCGTCTCTCCTGACAGATCAGACCGTCTCTCCTGACAGATCAGACCGTCTCTCCCGACAGATCAGACCGTCTCTCCTGACAGATCAGACCGCCTCTCCTGACAGATCAGACCGTCTCCCTGACAGATCAGATCGGCTCTCCTAACAGATCAGACCGGCTCTCCAGACAGATCAGACCGTCTCTCCTGACAGATCAGACCGTCTCTCCTGACAGATCAGACTAGTCTCTGGAACAGTCACTCCTGACAGATCAGACTAGTCTCTGGAACAGTCTCTCCTGACAGATCAGACTAGTCTCTCCTGACAGATCAGACCGTCTCTCCTGACAGATCAGACTAGTCTCTGGAACAGTCTCTCCTGACAGATCGGACCGTCTCTCCTGACAGTTCGGACCGTCTCTCCTGACAGATCAGACCAGTCTCTCCTGACAGATCGGACTAGTCTCTCCTAGACAGATCGGACCGTCTCTCCTGACAGATCGGACTAGTCTCTCCCTGACAGATCAGACCGTCTCTCCTGACAGATCAGACTAGTCTCTCCTGACAGATCGGACCGTCTCTCCTGACAGATCGGACAGTCTCTCCTGACAGATCAGACCGTCTCTCCTGACAGATCGGACCGTCTTCTTGACAGATCGGACATTCTCTCCTGACAGATCGGACAGTCTCTCCTGACAGATCAGACCGTCTCTCCTGACAGATCAGACCGTCTCTCCTGACAGATCAGACCGTCTCTCCTGACAGATCAGACCGTCTCTCCTGACAGATCAGACTAGTCTCTGGAACAGTCTCTCCTGACAGATCAGACTAGTCTCTCCTGACAGATCAGACTAGTCTCTCCAGACTGATGAGACCGTCTCTCCTGACAGATCAGACCGTCTCTCCTGACAGATCAGACCGTCTCTCCTGACAGATCAGACTAGTCTCTCCTGACAGATCAGGCTAGTCTCTGCTGACAGATCAGACCGTCTCTCCTGACAGATCAGACCGTCTCTCCTGACAGATCAGACCGTCTCTCCTAACAGATCAGACCGTCTCTCCAGACAGATCAGACCGTCTCTCCTGACAGATCAGACCGTCTCTCCTGACAGATCAGACTAGTCTCTGGAACAGTCTCTCCTGACAGATCAGACTAGTCTCTCCTGACAGATCAGACTAGTCTCTCCTGACTGATGAGACCGTCTCTCCTGACAGATCAGACCGTCTCTCCTGACAGATCAGACTAGTCTCTCCTGACAGATCAGACCGTCTCTCCTGACTGATGAGACCATCTCTCCTGACAGATCAGACCGTCTCTGGACTAGTCTCTCCTGACAGATCAGACCGTCTCTCCTGACAGATCGGACCGTCTCTCCTGACAGATCAGACCAGTCTCTCCTGACAGATCGGACAGTCTCTCCTGACAGATCAGACCGTCTCTCCTGACAGATCAGACCGTCTCTGGACTAGTCTCTCCTGACAGATCAGACCGTCTCTCCTGACAGACCAGTCTCTCCTGACAGATCAGACCGTCTCTCCTGACAGATCAGACCGTCTCTCCTGACAGACCAGTCTCTCCTGACAGATCAGACCGTCTCTCCTGACAGATCAGACCGTCTCTCCAGACAGATCAGACTAGTCTCTCCTGACAGATCAGACTAGTCTCTCCTGACAGATCAGACCGTCTCTCCAGACAGACCAGTCTCTCCTGACAGATCAGACCGTCTCTCCTGACAGATCAGACCGTCTCTCCAGACAGATCAGACCGTCTCTCCTGACAGATCAGACCGTCTCTCCTGACAGATCAGACCGTCTCTCCTGACAGATCAGACCGTCTCTCCTGACAGATCAGACCGTCTCTCCTGACAGATCAGACCGTCTCTCCTGACAGATCAGATCGTCTCTCCTAACAGATCAGACCGTCTCTCCAGACAGATCAGACCGTCTCTCCTGACAGATCAGACCGTCTCTCCTGACAGATCAGACTAGTCTCTGGAACAGTCACTCCTGACAGATCAGACTAGTCTCTGGAACAGTCTCTCCTGACAGATCAGACTAGTCTCTCCTGACAGATCAGACCGTCTCTCCTGACAGATCAGACTAGTCTCTGGAACAGTCTCTCCTGACAGATCGGACCGTCTCTCCTGACAGTTCGGACCGTCTCTCCTGACAGATCAGACCAGTCTCTCCTGACAGATCGGACTAGTCTCTCCTGACAGATCGGACCGTCTCTCCTGACAGATCGGACTAGTCTCTCCTGACAGATCAGACCGTCTCTCCTGACAGATCAGACTAGTCTCTCCTGACAGATCGGACCGTCTCTCCTGACAGATCGGACAGTCTCTCCTGACAGATCAGACCGTCTCTCCTGACAGATCGGACCGTCTCTCTTGACAGATCGGACATTCTCTCCTGACAGATCAGACCGTCTCTCCTGACAGATCAGACCGTCTCTCCTGACAGACCAGTCTCTCCTGACAGATCAGACGGTCTCTCCTGACAGATCAGAACGTCTCTCCTGACAGATCAGACTAGTCTCTCATGACAGATCAGACTAGTCTCTCCTGACAGATCAGACCTTCTTTCCTGACAGATTGGACCGTCTCTCCTGACAGATCAGACCGTCTCTGGACTAGTCTCTCCTGACAGATCAGACCGTCTCTCCTGACAGATCAGACCGTCTCTCCTGACAGATCAGACCGTCTCTCCTGACAGATCAGACTAGTCTCTCCTGACAGATCAGACTAGTCTCTGCTGACAGATCGGACCGTCTCTCCTGACAGATCGGACAGTCTCTCCTGACAGATCAGACCGTCTCTCCTGACAGATCGGACCGTCTCTCCTGACAGATCGGACCGTCTCTCCTGACAGATCAGACAGTCTCTCCTGACAGATCGGACAGTCTCTCCTGACAGATCAGACCGTCTCTCCCTGACAGATCGGACCGCCTCTCTTGACAGATCGGACAGTCTCTCCTAACAGATCAGACCGTCTCTCCTGACAGATCAGACCGTCTCTCCTGACAGATCGCACCGCCTCTCTTGACAGATCGGACAGTCTCTCCTGACAGATCAGACCGTCTCTCCTGACAGATCAGACCGTCTCTCCTGACAGATCAGACCGTCTCTCCTGACAGATCAGACCGTCTCTCCTGACAGATCAGACTAGTCTCTGGAACAGTCTCTCCTGACAGATCAGACTAGTCTCTCCTGACAGATCAGACTAGTCTCTCCAGACTGATGAGACCGTCTCTCCTGACAGATCAGACCGTCTCTCCTGACAGATCAGACCGTCTCTCCTGACAGATCAGACTAGTCTCTCCTGACAGATCAGACCGTCTCTCCTGACTGATGAGACCGTCTCTCCTGACAGATCAGACCGTCTCTGGACTAGTCTCTCCTGACAGATCAGACCGTCTCTCCTGACAGATCAGACCGTCTCTCCTGACAGATCAGACCAGTCTCTCCTGACAGATCGGACAGTCTCTCCTGACAGATCGGACAGTCTCTCCTGACAGATCAGACCGTCTCTCCTGACAGATCAGACTAGTCTCTGCTGACAGATCGGACCGTCTCTCCTGACAGATCGGACAGTCTCTCCTGACAGATCAGACCGTCTCTCCTGACAGATCGGACCGTCTCTCCTGACAGATCGGACCGTCTCTCTGACAGATCAGACAGTCTCTCCTGACAGATCGGACAGTCTCTCCTGACAGATCAGACCGTCTCTCCTGACAGATCGGACCGTCTCTCTTGACAGATCGGACAGTCTCTCCTAACAGATCAGACCGTCTCTCCTGACAGATCAGACCGTCTCTCATGACAGATCGCACCGTCTCTCTTGACAGATCGGACAGTCTCTCCCCGACAGATCAGACCGTCTCTCCTGACAGATCAGACCGTCTCTCCTGACAGATCAGACCGTCTCTCCTGACAGATCAGACTAGTCTCTGGAACAGTCTCTCCTGACAGATCAGACTAGTCTCTCCTGACAGATCAGACTAGTCTCTCCAGACTGATGAGACCGTCTCTCCTGACAGATCAGACCGTCTCTCCTGACAGATCAGACCGTCTCTCCTGACAGATCAGACTAGTCTCTCCTGACAGATCAGACCGTCTCTCCTGACTGATGAGACCGTCTCTCCTGACAGATCAGACCGTCTCTGGACTAGTCTCTCCTGACAGATCAGACCGTCTCTCCTGACAGATCAGACCGTCTCTCCTGACAGATCAGACCAGTCTCTCCTGACAGATCGGACAGTCTCTCCTGACAGATCGGACAGTCTCTCCTGACAGATCAGACCGTCTCTCCTGACAGATCAGACCGTCTCTGGACTAGTCTCTCCTGACAGATCAGACCGTCTCTCCTGACAGACCAGTCTCTCCTGACAGATCAGACCGTCTCTCCTGACAGATCAGACCGTCTCTCCTGACAGACCAGTCTCTCCTGACAGATCAGACCGTCTCTCCTGACAGATCAGAGCGTCTCTCCAGACAGATCAGACTAGTCTCTCCTGACAGATCAGACTAGTCTCTCCTGACAGATCAGACCGTCTCTCCTGACAGACCAGTCTCTCCTGACAGATCAGACCGTCTCTCCTGACAGATCAGACCGTCTCTCCAGACAGATCAGACCGTCTCTCCTGACAGATCAGACCGTCTCTCCTGACAGATCAGACCGTCTCTCCTGACAGATCAGACCGTCTCTCCTGACAGATCAGACCGTCTCTCCTGACAGATCAGACCGTCTCTCCTGACAGATCAGATCGTCTCTCCTAACAGATCAGACCGTCTCTCCAGACAGATCAGACCGTCTCTCCTGACAGATCAGATCGTCTCTCCTGACAGATCAGACTAGTCTCTCCTGACAGATCAGACCGTTCTCCTGACAGATCAGACTAGTCTCTGGAACAGTCTCTCCCGACAGATCGGACCGTCTCTCCTGACAGTTCGGACCGTCTCTCCTGACAGATTAGACCAGTCTCTCCTGACAGATCACACCAGTCTCCCCTGACAGATCGGACCGTCTCTCCTGACAGATCGGACTAGTCTCTCCTGACAGATCAGACCGTCTCTCCTGACAGATCAGACTAGTCTCTCCAGACAGATCAGACCGTGTCTCCTGACAGATCAGACCGTCTCTCCTGACAGATCAGACCGTCTCGGACTAGTCTCTCCTGACAGATCAGACCGTCTCTCCTGACAGATCAGACCGTCTCTCCTGACAGATCAGACCAGTCTCTCCCTGACAGATCGGACAGTCTCTCCTGACAGATCAGACCGTCTCTCCTGACAGATCAGACCGTCTCTGGACTAGTCTCTCCTGACAGATCAGACCGTCTCTCCTGACAGACCAGTCTCTCCTGACAGATCAGACCGTCTCTCCTGACAGATCAGACCGTCTCTCCAGACAGATCAGACTAGTCTCTCCTGACAGATCAGACTAGTCTCTCCTGACAGATCAGGCTAGTCTCTGCTGACAGATCAGACCGTCTCTCCTGACAGATCAGACCGTCTCTCCTGACAGATCAGACCGTCTCTCCTGACAGATCAGACCGTCTCTCTAACAGATCAGACCGTCTCTCCAGACAGATCAGACCGTCTCTCCTGACAGATCAGACTAGTCTCTGGAACAGTCTCTCCTGACAGATCAGACTAGTCTCTCCTGACAGATCAGACTAGTCTCTCCTGACTGATGAGACCGTCTCTCCTGACAGATCAGACCGTCTCTCCTGACAGATCAGACTAGTCTCTCCTGACAGATCAGACCGTCTCTCCTGACTGATGAGACCATCTCTCCTGACCGATCAGACCGTCTCTGGACTAGTCTCTCCTGACAGATCAGACCGTCTCTCCTGACAGATCAGACCAGTCTCTCCTGACAGATCGGACAGTCTCTCCTGACAGATCAGACCGTCTCTCCTGACAGATCAGACCGTCTCTGGACTAGTCTCTCCTGACAGATCAGACCGTCTCTCCTGACAGACCAGTCTCTCCTGACAGATCAGACCGTCTCTCCTGACAGATCAGACCGTCTCTCCTGACAGACCAGTCTCTCCTGACAGATCAGACCGTCTCTCCTGACAGATCAGACCGTCTCTCCAGACAGATCAGACTAGTCTCTCCTGACAGATCAGACTAGTCTCTCCTGACAGATCAGACCGTCTCTCCTGACAGACCAGTCTCTCCTGACAGATCAGACCGTCTCTCCTGACAGATCAGACCGTCTCTCCAGACAGATCAGACCGTCTCTCCTGACAGATCAGACCGTCTCTCCTGACAGATCAGACCGTCTCTCCTGACAGATCAGACCGTCTCTCCTGACAGATCAGACCGTCTCTCCTGACAGATCAGACCGTCTCTCCTGACAGATCAGATCGTCTCTCCTAACAGATCAGACCGTCTCTCCAGACAGATCAGACCGTCTCTCCTGACAGATCAGACCGTCTCTCCTGACAGATCAGACTAGTCTCTGGAACAGTCACTCCTGACAGATCAGACTAGTCTCTGGAACAGTCTCTCCTGACAGATCAGACTAGTCTCTCCTGACAGATCAGACCGTCTCTCCTGACAGATCAGACTAGTCTCTGGAACAGTCTCTCCTGACAGATCGGACCGTCTCTCCTGACAGTTCGGACCGTCTCTCCTGACAGATTAGACCAGTCTCTCCTGACAGATCGGACTAGTCTCTCCTGACAGATCGGACCGTCTCTCCTGACAGATCGGACTAGTCTCTCCTGACAGATCAGACCGTCTCTCCTGACAGATCAGACTAGTCTCTCCTGACAGATCGGACCGTCTCTCCTGACAGATCGGACAGTCTCTCCTGACAGATCAGACCGTCTCTCCTGACAGATCGGACCGTCTCTCTTGACAGATCGGACATTCTCTCCTGACAGATCAGACCGTCTCTCCTGACAGATCAGACCGTCTCTCCTGACAGACCAGTCTCTCCTGACAGATCAGACGGTCTCTCCTGACAGAATCAGAACGTCTCTCCTGACAGATCAGACTAGTCTCTCGTGACAGATCAGACTAGTCTCTCCTGACAGATCAGACCTTCTTTCCTGACAGATTAGACCGTCTCTCCTGACAGATCAGACCGTCTCTGGACTAGTCTCTCCTGACAGATCAGACCGTCTCTCCTGACAGATCAGACCGTCTCTCCTGACAGATCAGACCGTCTCTCCTGACAGATCAGACTAGTCTCTCCTGACAGATCAGACTAGTCTCTGCTGACAGATCGGACCGTCTCTCCTGACAGATCGGACAGTCTCTCCTGACAGATCAGACCGTCTCTCCTGACAGATCGGACCGTCTCTCCTGACAGATCGGACCGTCTCTCCTGACAGCTCAGACAGTCTCTGCTGACAGATCGGACAGTCTCTCCTGACAGATCAGACCGTCTCTCTGACAGATCGGACCGTCTCTCTTGACAGATCGGACAGTCTCTCCTAACAGATCAGAACGTCTCTCCTGACAGATCAGACCGTCTCTCCTGACAGATCGCACCGTCTCTCTTGACAGATCGGACAGTCTCTCCTGACAGATCAGACCGTCTCTCCTGACAGATCAGACCGTCTCTCCTGACAGATCAGACCGTCTCTCCTGACAGATCAGACTAGTCTCTGGAACAGTCTCTCCTGACAGATCAGACTAGTCTCTCCTGACAGATCAGACTAGTCTCTCCAGACTGATGAGACCGTCTCTCCTGACAGATCAGACCGTCTCTCCTGACAGATCAGACCGTCTCTCCTGACAGATCAGACTAGTCTCTCCTGACAGATCAGACCGTCTCTCCTGACTGATGAGACCGTCTCTCCTGACAGATCAGACCGTCTCTGGACTAGTCTCTCCTGACAGATCAGACCGTCTCTCCTGACAGATCAGACCGTCTCTCCTGACAGATCAGACCAGTCTCTCCTGACAGATCGGACAGTCTCTCCTGACAGATCAGACCGTCTCTCCTGACAGATCAGACCGTCTCTGGACTAGTCTCTCCTGACAGATCAGACCGTCTCTCCTGACAGACCAGTCTCTCCTGACAGATCAGACCGTCTCTCCTGACAGATCAGACCGTCTCTCCTGACAGACCAGTCTCTCCTGACAGATCAGACCGTCTCTCCTGACAGATCAGACCGTCTCTCCAGACAGATCAGACTAGTCTCTCCTGACAGATCAGACTAGTCTCTCCTGACAGATCAGACCGTCTCTCCTGACAGACCAGTCTCTCCTGACAGATCAGACCGTCTCTCCTGACAGATCAGACCGTCTCTCCAGACAGATCAGACCGTCTCTCCTGACAGATCAGACCGTCTCTCCTGACAGATCAGACCGTCTCTCCTGACAGATCAGACCGTCTCTCCAGACAGATCAGACCGTCTCTCCTGACAGATCAGATCGTCTCTCCTGACAGATCAGACTAGTCTCTCCTGACAGATCAGACCGTCTCTCCTGACAGATCAGACTAGTCTCTGGAACAGTCTCTCCTGACAGATCGGACCGTCTCTCCTGACAGTTCGGACCGTCTCTCCTGACAGATTAGACCAGTCTCTCCTGACAGATCACACCAGTCTCCCCTGACAGATCGGACCGTCTCTCCTGACAGATCGGACTAGTCTCTCCTGACAGATCAGACCGTCTCTCCTGACAGATCAGACTAGTCTCTCCAGACAGATCAGACCGTGTCTCCTGACAGATCAGACCGTCTCTCCTGACAGATCAGACTAGTCTCTGGAACAGTCTCTCCTGACAGATCAGACTAGTCTCTCCTGACAGATCAGACTAGTCTCTCCTGACTGATGAGACCGTCTCTCCTGACAGATCAGACCGTCTCTCCTGACAGATCAGAACGTCTCTCCTGACAGATCAGACTAGTCTCTCCTGACAGATCAGACCGTCTCTCCTGACTGATGAGACCGTCTCTCCTGACAGATCAGACCGTCTCTGGACTAGTCTCTCCTGACAGATCAGACCGTCTCTCCTGACAGATCAGACCGTCTCTCCTGACAGATCAGACCAGTCTCTCCTGACAGATCGGACAGTCTCTCCTGACAGATCAGACCGTCTCTCCTGACAGATCAGACCGTCTCTGGACTAGTCTCTCCTGACAGATCAGACCGTCTCTCCTGACAGACCAGTCTCTCCTGACAGATCAGACCGTCTCTCCTGACAGATCAGACCGTCTCTCCTGACAGACCAGTCTCTCCTGACAGATCAGACCGTCTCTCCTGACAGATCAGACCAGTCTCTCCTGACAGATCGGACAGTCTCTCCTGACAGATCAGACCGTCTCTCCTGACAGATCAGACCGTCTCTGGACTAGTCTCTCCTGACAGATCAGACCGTCTCTCCTGACAGACCAGTCTCTCCTGACAGATCAGACCGTCTCTCCTGACAGATCAGACCGTCTCTCCTGACAGACCAGTCTCTCCTGACAGATCAGACCGTCTCTCCTGACAGATCAGACCGTCTCTCCAGACAGATCAGACTAGTCTCTCCTGACAGATCAGACTAGTCTCTCCTGACAGATCAGACCGTCTCTCCTGACAGACCAGTCTCTCCTGACAGATCAGACCGTCTCTCCTGACAGATCAGACCGTCTCTCCAGACAGATCGGACCGTCTCTCCTGACAGATCAGACCGTCTCTCCTGACAGATCAGACCGTCTCTCCTGACAGATCAGACCGTCTCTCCTGACAGATCAGACCGTCTCTCCTGACAGATCAGACCGTCTCTCCTGACAGATCAGATCGTCTCTCCTAACAGATCAGACCGTCTCTCCAGACAGATCAGACCGTCTCTCCTGACAGATCAGACCGTCTCTCCTGACAGATCAGACTAGTCTCTGGAACAGTCACTCCTGACAGATCAGACTAGTCTCTGGAACAGTCTCTCCTGACAGATCAGACTAGTCTCTCCTGACAGATCAGACCGTCTCTCCTGACAGATCAGACTAGTCTCTGGAACAGTCTCTCCTGACAGATCGGACCGTCTCTCCTGACAGTTCGGACCGTCTCTCCTGACAGATTACACCAGTCTCTCCTGACAGATCGGACTAGTCTCTCCTGACAGATCGGACCGTCTCTCCTGACAGATCGGACTAGTCTCTCCTGACAGATCAGACCGTCTCTCCTGACAGATCAGACTAGTCTCTCCTGACAGATCGGACCGTCTCTCCTGACAGATCGGACAGTCTCTCCTGACAGATCAGACCGTCTCTCCTGACAGATCGGACCGTCTCTCTTGACAGATCGGACATTCTCTCCTGACAGATCAGACCGTCTCTCCTGACAGATCAGACCGTCTCTCCTGACAGACCAGTCTCTCCTGACAGATCAGACGGTCTCTCCTGACAGATCAGACCGTCTCTCCTGACAGACCAGTCTCTCCTGACAGATCAGACCGTCTCTCCTGACAGATCAGACCGTCTCTCCAGACAGATCAGACCGTCTCTCCTGACAGATCAGACCGTCTCTCCTGACAGATCAGACCGTCTCTCCTGACAGATCAGACCGTCTCTCCAGACAGATCGGACCGTCTCTCCTGACAGATCAGATCGTCTCTCCTGACAGATCAGACTAGTCTCTCCTGACAGATCAGACCGTCTCTCCTGACAGATCAGACTAGTCTCTGGAACAGTCTCTCCTGACAGATCGGACCGTCTCTCCTGACAGTTCGGACCGTCTCTCCTGACAGATTAGACCAGTCTCTCCTGACAGATCACACCAGTCTCCCCTGACAGATCGGACCGTCTCTCCTGACAGATCGGACTAGTCTCTCCTGACAGATCAGACCGTCTCTCCTGACAGATCAGACTAGTCTCTCCAGACAGATCAGACCGTGTCTCCTGACAGATCAGACCGTCTCTCCTGACAGATCAGACCGTCTCTCCTGACAGATCAGACCGTCTCTCCTGACAGATCAGACCGTCTCTCCTGACAGATCAGATCGTCTCTCCTAACAGATCAGACCGTCTCTCCAGACAGATCAGACCGTCTCTCCTGACAGATCAGACCGTCTCTCCTGACAGATCAGACTAGTCTCTGGAACAGTCACTCCTGACAGATCAGACTAGTCTCTGGAACAGTCTCTCCTGACAGATCAGACTAGTCTCTCCTGACAGATCAGACCGTCTCTCCTGACAGATCAGACTAGTCTCTGGAACAGTCTCTCCCTGACAGATCGGACCGTCTCTCCTGACAGTTCGGACCGTCTCTCCTGACAGATTACACCAGTCTCTCCTGACAGATCGGACTAGTCTCTCCTGACAGATCGGACCGTCTCTCCTGACAGATCGGACTAGTCTCTCCTGACAGATCAGACCGTCTCTCCTGACAGATCAGACTAGTCTCTCCTGACAGATCGGACCGTCTCTCCTGACAGATCGGACAGTCTCTCCCGACAGATCAGACCGTCTCTCCTGACAGATCGGACCGTCTCTCTTGACAGATCGGACATTCTCTCCTGACAGATCAGACCGTCTCTCCTGACAGATCAGACCGTCTCTCCTGACAGACCAGTCTCTCCTGACAGATCAGACGGTCTCTCCTGACAGATCAGACCGTCTCTCCTGACAGACCAGTCTCTCCTGACAGATCAGACCGTCTCTCCTGACAGATCAGACCGTCTCTCCAGACAGATCAGACCGTCTCTCCTGACAGATCAGACCGTCTCTCCTGACAGATCAGACCGTCTCTCCTGACAGATCAGACCGTCTCTCCAGACAGATCAGACCGTCTCTCCTGACAGATCAGATCGTCTCTCCTGACAGATCAGACTAGTCTCTCCTGACAGATCAGACCGTCTCTCCTGACAGATCAGACTAGTCTCTGGAACAGTCTCTCCTGACAGATCGGACCGTCTCTCCTGACAGTTCGGACCGTCTCTCCTGACAGATTAGACCAGTCTCTCCTGACAGATCACACCAGTCTCCCCTGACAGATCGGACCGTCTCTCCTGACAGATCGGACTAGTCTCTCCTGACAGATCAGACCGTCTCTCCTGACAGATCAGACTAGTCTCTCCAGACAGATCAGACCGTGTCTCCTGACAGATCAGACCGTCTCTCCTGACAGATCAGACTAGTCTCTGGAACAGTCTCTCCTGACAGATCAGACTAGTCTCTCCTGACAGATCAGACTAGTCTCTCCTGACTGATGAGACCGTCTCTCCTGACAGATCAGACCGTCTCTCCTGACAGATCAGAACGTCTCTCCTGACAGATCAGACTAGTCTCTCCTGACAGATCAGACCGTCTCTCCTGACTGATGAGACCGTCTCTCCTGACAGATCAGACCGTCTCTGGACTAGTCTCTCCTGACAGATCAGACCGTCTCTCCTGACAGATCAGACCGTCTCTCCTGACAGATCAGACCAGTCTCTCCTGACAGATCGGACAGTCTCTCCTGACAGATCAGACCGTCTCTCCTGACAGATCAGACCGTCTCTGGACTAGTCTCTCCTGACAGATCAGACCGTCTCTCCTGACAGACCAGTCTCTCCTGACAGATCAGACCGTCTCTCCTGACAGATCAGACCGTCTCTCCTGACAGACCAGTCTCTCCTGACAGATCAGACCGTCTCTCCTGACAGATCAGACCAGTCTCTCCTGACAGATCGGACAGTCTCTCCTGACAGATCAGACCGTCTCTCCTGACAGATCAGACCGTCTCTGGACTAGTCTCTCCTGACAGATCAGACCGTCTCTCCTGACAGACCAGTCTCTCCTGACAGATCAGACCGTCTCCTGACAGATCAGACCGTCTCTCCTGACAGACCAGTCTCTCCTGACAGATCAGACCGTCTCTCCTGACAGATCAGACCGTCTCTCCAGACAGATCAGACTAGTCTCTCCTGACAGATCAGACTAGTCTCTCCTGACAGATCAGACCGTCTCTCCTGACAGACCAGTCTCTCCTGACAGATCAGACCGTCTCTCCTGACAGATCAGACCGTCTCTCCAGACAGATCGGACCGTCTCTCCTGACAGATCAGACCGTCTCTCCTGACAGATCAGACCGTCTCTCCTGACAGATCAGACCGTCTCTCCTGACAGATCAGACCGTCTCTCCTGACAGATCAGACCGTCTCTCCTGACAGATCAGATCGTCTCTCCTAACAGATCAGACCGTCTCTCCAGACAGATCAGACCGTCTCTCCTGACAGATCAGACCGTCTCTCCTGACAGATCAGACTAGTCTCTGGAACAGTCACTCCTGACAGATCAGACTAGTCTCTGGAACAGTCTCTCCTGACAGATCAGACTAGTCTCTCCTGACAGATCAGACCGTCTCTCCTGACAGATCAGACTAGTCTCTGGAACAGTCTCTCCTGACAGATCGGACCGTCTCTCCTGACAGTTCGGACCGTCTCTCCTGACAGATTACACCAGTCTCTCCTGACAGATCGGACTAGTCTCTCCTGACAGATCAGACCGTCTCTCCTGACAGATCAGACTAGTCTCTCCTGACAGATCGGACCGTCTCTCCTGACAGATCGGACAGTCTCTCCTGACAGATCAGACCGTCTCTCCTGACAGATCGGACCGTCTCTCTTGACAGATCGGACATTCTCTCCTGACAGATCAGACCGTCTCTCCTGACAGATCAGACCGTCTCTCCTGACAGACCAGTCTCTCCTGACAGATCAGACGGTCTCTCCTGACAGATCAGAACGTCTCTCCTGACAGATCAGACTAGTCTCTCATGACAGATCAGACTAGTCTCTCCTGACAGATCAGACCTTCTTTCCTGACAGATTAGACCGTCTCTCCTGACAGATCAGACCGTCTCTGGACTAGTCTCTCCTGACAGATCAGACCGTCTCTCCTGACAGATCAGACCGTCTCTCCTGAC
The DNA here is from genome assembly GCF_905237065.1 of Salmo salar. Classification (NCBI taxonomy): domain Eukaryota; kingdom Metazoa; phylum Chordata; class Actinopteri; order Salmoniformes; family Salmonidae; genus Salmo; species Salmo salar. The sequence goes on along the minus strand of NW_025550454.1, from coordinate 16,810 downwards.
AGATCAGACCGTCTCTCCTGACAGATCAGACTAGTCTCTCCTGACAGATCAGACTAGTCTCTGCTGACAGATCGGACCGTCTCTCCTGACAGATCGGACAGTCTCTCCTGACAGATCAGACCGTCTCTCCTGACAGATCAGACCGTCTCTCCTGACAGATCGGACCGTCTCTCCTGACAGATCGGACCGTCTCTCCTGACAGATCAGACAGTCTCTCCTGACAGATCGGACAGTCTCTCCTGACAGATCAGACCGTCTCTCCTGACAGATCGGACCGTCTCTCTTGACAGATCGGACAGTCTCTCCTAACAGATCAGAACGTCTCTCCTGACAGATCAGACCGTCTCTCCTGACAGATCGCACCGTCTCTCTTGACAGATCGGACAGTCTCTCCTGACAGATCAGACCGTCTCTCCTGACAGATCAGACCGTCTCTCCTGACAGATCAGACCGTCTCTCCTGACAGATCAGACTAGTCTCTGGAACAGTCTCTCCTGACAGATCAGACTAGTCTCTCCTGACAGATCAGACTAGTCTCTCCAGACTGATGAGACCGTCTCTCCTGACAGATCAGACCGTCTCTCCTGACAGATCAGACCGTCTCTCCTGACAGATCAGACTAGTCTCTCCTGACAGATCAGACCGTCTCTCCTGACTGATGAGACCGTCTCTCCTGACAGATCAGACCGTCTCTGGACTAGTCTCTCCTGACAGATCAGACCGTCTCTCCTGACAGATCAGACCGTCTCTCCTGACAGATCAGACCAGTCTCTCCTGACAGATCGGACAGTCTCTCCTGACAGATCAGACCGTCTCTCCTGACAGATCAGACCGTCTCTGGACTAGTCTCTCCTGACAGATCAGACCGTCTCTCCTGACAGACCAGTCTCTCCTGACAGATCAGACCGTCTCTCCTGACAGATCAGACCGTCTCTCCTGACAGATCAGACCGTCTCTCCTGACAGATCAGACCGTCTCTCCTGACAGATCAGATCGTCTCTCCTAACAGATCAGACCGTCTCTCCAGACAGATCAGACCGTCTCTCCTGACAGATCAGACCGTCTCTCCTGACAGATCAGACTAGTCTCTGGAACAGTCACTCCTGACAGATCAGACTAGTCTCTGGAACAGTCTCTCCTGACAGATCAGACTAGTCTCTCCTGACAGATCAGACCGTCTCTCCTGACAGATCAGACTAGTCTCTGGAACAGTCTCTCCTGACAGATCGGACCGTCTCTCCTGACAGTTCGGACCGTCTCTCCTGACAGATTACACCAGTCTCTCCTGACAGATCGGACTAGTCTCTCCTGACAGATCGGACCGTCTCTCCTGACAGATCGGACTAGTCTCTCCTGACAGATCAGACCGTCTCTCCTGACAGATCAGACTAGTCTCTCCTGACAGATCGGACCGTCTCTCCTGACAGATCGGACAGTCTCTCCTGACAGATCAGACCGTCTCTCCTGACAGATCGGACCGTCTCTCTTGACAGATCGGACATTCTCTCCTGACAGATCAGACCGTCTCTCCTGACAGATCAGACCGTCTCTCCTGACAGACCAGTCTCTCCTGACAGATCAGACGGTCTCTCCTGACAGATCAGAACGTCTCTCCTGACAGATCAGACTAGTCTCTCATGACAGATCAGACTAGTCTCTCCTGACAGATCAGACCTTCTTTCCCGACAGATTAGACCGTCTCTCCTGACAGATCAGACCGTCTCTGGACTAGTCTCTCCTGACAGATCAGACCGTCTCTCCTGACAGATCAGACCGTCTCTCCCTGACAGATCAGACCGTCTCTCCTGACAGATCAGACTAGTCTCTCCTGACAGATCAGACTAGTCTCTGCTGACAGATCGGACCGTCTCTCCTGACAGATCGGACAGTCTCTCCTGACAGATCAGACCGTCTCTCCTGACAGATCAGACCGTCTCTCCTGACAGATCGGACCGTCTCTCCTGACAGATCGGACCGTCTCTCCTGACAGATCAGACAGTCTCTCCTGACAGATCGGACAGTCTCTCCTGACAGATCAGACCGTCTCTCCTGACAGATCGGACCGTCTCTCTTGACAGATCGGACAGTCTCTCCTAACAGATCAGACCGTCTCTCCTGACAGATCAGACCGTCTCTCCTGACAGATCGCACCGTCTCTCTTGACAGATCGGACAGTCTCTCCTGACAGATCAGACCGTCTCTCCTGACAGATCAGACCGTCTCTCCTGACAGATCAGACCGTCTCTCCTGACAGATCAGACTAGTCTCTGGAACAGTCTCTCCCTGACAGATCAGACTAGTCTCTCCTGACAGATCAGACTAGTCTCTCCAGACTGATGAGACCGTCTCTCCTGACAGATCGGACAGTCTCTCCTGACAGATCAGACCGTCTCTCCTGACAGATCGGACCGTCTCTCTTGACAGATCGGACAGTCTCTCCTAACAGATCAGACCGTCTCTCCTGACAGATCAGACCGTCTCTCCTGACAGATCGCACCGTCTCTCTTGACAGATCGGACAGTCTCTCCTGACAGATCAGACCGTCTCTCCTGACAGATCAGACCGTCTCTCCTGACAGATCAGACCGTCTCTCCTGACAGATCAGACTAGTCTCTGGAACAGTCTCTCCTGACAGATCAGACTAGTCTCTCCTGACAGATCAGACTAGTCTCTCCAGACTGATGAGACCGTCTCTCCTGACAGATCAGACCGTCTCTCCTGACAGATCAGACCGTCTCTCCTGACAGATCAGACTAGTCTCTCCTGACAGATCAGACCGTCTCTCCTGACCGATGAGACCGTCTCTCCTGACAGATCAGACCGTCTCTGGACTAGTCTCTCCTGACAGATCAGACCGTCTCTCCTGACAGATCAGACCGTCTCTCCTGACAGATCAGACCAGTCTCTCCTGACAGATCGGACAGTCTCTCCTGACAGATCAGACCGTCTCTCCTGACAGATCAGACCGTCTCTGGACTAGTCTCTCCTGACAGATCAGACCGTCTCTCCTGACAGACCAGTCTCTCCTGACAGATCAGACCGTCTCTCCTGACAGATCAGACCGTCTCTCCCTGACAGACCAGTCTCTCCTGACAGATCAGACCGTCTCTCCTGACAGATCAGACCGTCTCTCCAGACAGATCAGACTAGTCTCTCCTGACAGATCAGACTAGTCTCTCCTGACAGATCAGACCGTCTCTCCTGACAGACCAGTCTCTCCTGACAGATCAGACCGTCTCTCCTGACAGATCAGACCGTCTCTCCAGACAGATCAGACCGTCTCTCCTGACAGATCAGACCGTCTCTCCTGACAGATCAGACCGTCTCTCCTGACAGATCAGACCGTCTCTCCTGACAGATCAGACCGTCTCTCCTGACAGATCGGATCGTCTCTCCTAACAGATCAGAACGTCTCTCCAGACAGATCAGACCGTCTCTCCTGACAGATCAGATCGTCTCTCCTGACAGATCAGACTAGTCTCTCCTGACAGATCAGACCGTCTCTCCTGACAGATCAGACTAGTCTCTGGAACAGTCTCTCCTGACAGATCGGACCGTCTCTCCTGACAGTTCGGACCGTCTCTCCTGACAGATTAGACCAGTCTCTCCTGACAGATCACACCAGTCTCCCCTGACAGATCGGACCGTCTCTCCTGACAGATCGGACTAGTCTCTCCTGACAGATCAGACCGTCTCTCCTGACAGATCAGACTAGTCTCTCCAGACAGATCAGACCGTGTCTCCTGACAGATCAGACAGTCTCTCCTGACAGATCAGACTAGTCTCTGGAACAGTCTCTCCTGACAGATCAGACTAGTCTCTCCTGACAGATCAGACTAGTCTCTCCTGACTGATGAGACCGTCTCTCCTGACAGATCAGACCGTCTCTCCTGACAGATCAGAACGTCTCTCCTGACAGATCAGACTAGTCTCTCCTGACAGATCGGACCGTCTCTCCTGACAGATCGGACAGTCTCTCCTGACAGATCAGACCGTCTCTCCTGACAGATCGGACCGTCTCTCCTGACAGATCGGACAGTCTCTCCTGACAGATCAGACCGTCTCTCCTGACAGATCGGACCGTCTCTCTTGACAGATCGGACATTCTCTCCTGACAGATCAGACCGTCTCTCCTGACAGATCAGACCGTCTCTCCTGACAGACCAGTCTCTCCTGACAGATCAGACGGTCTCTCCTGACAGATCAGAACGTCTCTCCTGACAGATCAGACTAGTCTCTCATGACAGATCAGACTAGTCTCTCCTGACAGATCAGACCTTCTTTCCTGACAGATTAGACCGTCTCTCCTGACAGATCAGACCGTCTCTGGACTAGTCTCTCCTGACAGATCAGACCGTCTCTCCTGACAGATCAGACCGTCTCTCCTGACAGATCAGACCGTCTCTCCTGACAGATCAGACTAGTCTCTCCTGACAGATCAGACTAGTCTCTGCTGACAGATCGGACCGTCTCTCCTGACAGATCGGACAGTCTCTCCTGACAGATCAGACCGTCTCTCCTGACAGATCAGACCGTCTCTCCTGACAGATCGGACCGTCTCTCCTGACAGATCGGACCGTCTCTCCTGACAGATCAGACAGTCTCTCCTGACAGATCGGACAGTCTCTCCTGACAGATCAGACCGTCTCTCCTGACAGATCGGACCGTCTCTCTTGACAGATCGGACAGTCTCTCCTAACAGATCAGACCGTCTCTCCTGACAGATCAGACCGTCTCTCCTGACAGATCGCACCGTCTCTCTTGACAGATCGGACAGTCTCTCCTGACAGATCAGACCGTCTCTCCTGACAGATCAGACCGTCTCTCCTGACAGATCAGACCGTCTCTCCTGACAGATCAGACTAGTCTCTGGAACAGTCTCTCCTGACAGATCAGACTAGTCTCTCCTGACAGATCAGACTAGTCTCTCCAGACTGATGAGACCGTCTCTCCTGACAGATCGGACAGTCTCTCCTGACAGATCAGACCGTCTCTCCTGACAGATCGGACCGTCTCTCTTGACAGATCGGACAGTCTCTCCTAACAGATCAGACCGTCTCTCCTGACAGATCAGACCGTCTCTCCTGACAGATCGCACCGTCTCTCTTGACAGATCGGACAGTCTCTCCTGACAGATCAGACCGTCTCTCCTGACAGATCAGACCGTCTCTCCTGACAGATCAGACCGTCTCTCCTGACAGATCAGACTAGTCTCTGGAACAGTCTCTCCTGACAGATCAGACTAGTCTCTCCTGACAGATCAGACTAGTCTCTCCAGACTGATGAGACCGTCTCTCCTGACAGATCAGACCGTCTCTCCTGACAGATCAGACCGTCTCTCCTGACAGATCAGACTAGTCTCTCCTGACAGATCAGACCGTCTCTCCTGACTGATGAGACCGTCTCTCCTGACAGATCAGACCGTCTCTGGACTAGTCTCTCCTGACAGATCAGACCGTCTCTCCTGACAGATCAGACCGTCTCTCCTGACAGATCAGACCAGTCTCTCCTGACAGATCGGACAGTCTCTCCTGACAGATCAGACCGTCTCTCCTGACAGATCAGACCGTCTCTGGACTAGTCTCTCCTGACAGATCAGACCGTCTCTCCTGACAGACCAGTCTCTCCTGACAGATCAGACCGTCTCTCCTGACAGATCAGACCGTCTCTCCTGACAGACCAGTCTCTCCTGACAGATCAGACCGTCTCTCCTGACAGATCAGACCGTCTCTCCAGACAGATCAGACTAGTCTCTCCTGACAGATCAGACTAGTCTCTCCTGACAGATCAGACCGTCTCTCCTGACAGACCAGTCTCTCCTGACAGATCAGACCGTCTCTCCTGACAGATCAGACCGTCTCTCCAGACAGATCAGACCGTCTCTCCTGACAGATCAGACCGTCTCTCCTGACAGATCAGACCGTCTCTCCCTGACAGATCAGACCGTCTCTCCTGACAGATCAGACCGTCTCTCCTGACAGATCGGATCGTCTCTCCTAACAGATCAGAACGTCTCTCCAGACAGATCAGACCGTCTCTCCTGACAGATCAGATCGTCTCTCCTGACAGATCAGACTAGTCTCTCCTGACAGATCAGACCGTCTCTCCTGACAGATCAGACTAGTCTCTGGAACAGTCTCTCCTGACAGATCGGACCGTCTCTCCTGACAGTTCGGACCGTCTCTCCTGACAGATTGGACCAGTCTCTCCTGACAGATCACACCAGTCTCCCCTGACAGATCGGACCGTCTCCTGACAGATCGGACTAGTCTCTCCTGACAGATCAGACCGTCTCTCCTGACAGATCGGACTAGTCTCTCCAGACAGATCAGACCGTGTCTCCTGACAGATCAGACAGTCTCTCCTGACAGATCAGACTAGTCTCTGGAACAGTCTCTCCTGACAGATCAGACTAGTCTCTCCTGACAGATCAGACTAGTCTCTCCTGACTGATGAGACCGTCTCTCCTGACAGATCAGACCGTCTCTCCTGACAGATCAGAACGTCTCTCTGACAGATCAGACTAGTCTCTCCTGACGATCGGACCGTCTCTCCTGACTGATGAGACCGTCTCTCCTGACAGATCAGACCGTCTCTGGACTAGTCTCTCCTGACAGATCAGACCGTCTCTCCTGACAGATCAGACCGTCTCTCCTGACAGATCAGACCAGTCTCTCCTGACAGATCGGACAGTCTCTCCTGACAGATCAGACCGTCTCTCCTGACAGATCAGACCGTCTCGGACTAGTCTCTCCTGACAGATCAGACCGTCTCTCTCTGACAGACCAGTCTCTCCTGACAGATCAGACCGTCTCTCCTGACAGATCAGACCGTCGTCTCCTGACAGACCAGTCTCTCCTGACAGATCAGACCGTCTCTCCTGACAGATCAGACCGTCTCTCCAGACAGATCAGACTAGTCTCTCCTGACAGATCAGACTAGTCTCTCCTGACAGATCAGACCGTCTCTCCTGACAGATCAGACCGTCTCTCCAGACAGATCAGACCGTCTCTCCTGACAGATCAGACCGTCTCTCCTGACAGATCAGACCGTCTCTCCTGACAGATCAGATCATCTCTCCCTAACAGATCAGACCGTCTCTCCAGACAGATCAGACCGTCTCTCCTGACAGATCAGACTAGTCTCTGGAACAGTCTCCCTGACAGATCAGACTAGTCTCTCCTGACAGATCAGACCGTCTCTCCTGACAGATCAGACTAGTCTCTGGAACAGTCTCTCCTGACAGTTCGGACCGTCTCTCCTGACAGTTCGGACCGTCTCTCCTGACAGATCAGACCAGTCTCTCCTGACAGATCACACCAGTCTCCCCTGACAGATCGGACCGTCTCTCCTGACAGATCGGACTAGTCTCTCCTGACAGATCAGACCGTCTCTTGACAGATCAGACTAGTCTCTCCTGACAGTCGGACCGTCTCTCCTGACAGATCAGACAGTCTCTCCCTGACAGATCAGACCGTCTCTCCTGACAGATCGGACCGTCTCTCTTGACAGATCGGACATTCTCTCCTGACAGATCAGACCGTCTCTCCTCGACAGATCAGACAGTCTCTCCTGACAGACCAGTCTCTCCTGACAGATCAGACGGTCTCTCCTGACAGATCAGAACGTCTCCCTGACAGATCAGACTAGTCTCTCATGACAGATCAGAGCTAGTCTCTCCCTGACAGATCAGACCTTCTTTCCTGACAGATTGGACCGTCTCTCCCTGACAGATCAGACCCGTCTCTGGACTAGTATCTCCTGACAGATCAGACCTTCTCTCCTGAAAGATCAGACCGTCTCTCCTGACAGATCAGACCGTCTCTCCTGACAGATCAGACTAGTCTCCTGACAGATCAGACTAGTCTCTGCTGACAGATCGGACCGTCTCTCCTGACAGATCGGACAGTCTCTCCTGACAATCAGACCGTCTCTCCTGACAGATCGGACCGTCTCTCTGACAGATCGACCGTCTCTCCTGACAGATCAGACAGTCTCTCCTGACAGATCGACAGTCTCTCCTGACAGATCAGACCGTCTCTCCTGACAGATCGACCGTCTCTCTTGACAGATCGGACAGTCTCTCCTGACAGATCGGACTAGTCTCTCCTGACTGATGAGACCGTCTCTCCTGACAGATCAGACCGTCTCTCCTGACAGATCAGACGTCTCTCCTGACAGATCAGACTAGTCTCTCCTGACAGATCAGACCGTCTCTCTGACTGATGAGACCGTCTCTCCTGACAGATCAGACCGTCTCTGGAACTAGTCTCTCCTGACAGATCAGACCGTCTCCTGACAGATCAGACCGTCTCTCCTGACAGATCGGACCAGTCTCTCCCGACAGATCGGACAGTCTCTCCTGACAGATCAGACTGTCTCTCCTGACAGATCAGACCGTCTCTGACTAGTCTCTCCTGACAGATCAGACCGTCTCTCCCTGACAGACCAGTCTCTCCTGACAGATCAGACCGTCTCTCCTGACAGATCAGACCGTCTCCCTGACAGACCAGTCTCTCCTGACAGATCAGACCGTCTCTCCTGACAGATCAGACCGCTCCCAGACAGATCAGACCAGTCTCCCTGACGATCAGACTCAGTCTCTCCTGACAGATCAGACTGTCTCTCCTGACAGATCAGACTTAGCCTCTCCTGACAGACCTGTCTCTCACTCGACAGATCAGACCGTCTCTCCTGACAGATCAGACCGTCTCTCCTGACAGATCAGACCGTCTCTCCCTAGACAGATCAGACCGTCCTCTGACAGATCAGACCGTCTCCTGACAGATCGACTAGTCTCTACGCTCTCCTACAGATCAGACTAGTCTCTCCGACAGATCGGACTGTCTCTCCTGACTGATGAGACCGTCTCTCCTGACAGATCAGACCGTCTCTCCTGACAGATCAGACCCTAGTCTCTCCTGACAGATCAGACCGTCTCTCCTGACAGATCAGACCGTCTCTCCCAGACAGATCAGGACTAGTCTCTCCTGACAGATCAGACTAGTCTCTCCCGATGACGTCAGGCCTCTGCTGGACAGATCAGACCGTCTCTCTCCTGACAGATCAGACCGTCTCTCCTGACAGATCAGACCGTCTCTCCTGACAGATCAGACCGTCTCTCCTAACAGATCAGACCGTCTCTCCAGACAGATCAGACCGTCTCCTGACAGATCAGACCGTCTCTCCTGACAGATCAGACTAGTCTCTGGAACAGTCTCTCCTGACGGATCAGACTAGTCTCTTCTGACAGATCAGACTAGTCTCTCCTGACTGTTGAGACCGTCTCTCCATGACAGATCAGACCGTCTCTCCTGACAGATCAGACTAGTCTCTCCTGAAAGATCGACCGTCTCTCCTGACTGATGAGACCATCTCTCCTGACCGATCAGACCGTCTCTGGACTAGTCTCTCCTGACAGATCAGACCGTCTCTCCTGACAGATCAGACCAGTCTCTCCTGACAGATCGGACAGTCTCTCCTGACAGATCAGACCGTCTCTCCTGACAGATCAGACCGTCTCTGGACTAGTCTCCCTCCTGACAGATCAGACCGTCTCTCCTGACAGACCAGTCTCTCCTGACAGATCAGACCGTCTCTCCTGACAGATCAGACCGTCTCTCCCTGACAGACCAGTCTCTCCTGACAGATCAGATCGTCTCTCCTGACAGATCAGACTACATCTCTCCAGACAGATCAGACTAGTCTCTCCTGACAGATCAGACTAGTCTCTCCTGACAGATCAGACCGTCTCTCCTGACTAGACCAGTCTCTCCTGACAGATCAGACCGTCTCTCCTGACAGATCGTAGACCGTCTCTCCAGACAGATCAGACCGTCTCCTGACAGATCAGCCGTCTCCTGACAGATCAGACCGTCTCTCCTGACAGATCAGACCGTCTCTCCTGACAGATCAGACCGTCTCTCCTGACAGATCAGACCGTCTCCTGACAGATCAGATCGTCTCTCCTAACAGATCAGACCGTCTCTCCAGACGAAATCAGACCGTCTCCCTGACAGATCAGACCGTCTCTCCTGACAGATCAGACCAGTCTCTGGAACAGTCACTCCTGACAGATCAGACTAGTCTCTGGAACAGTCTCTCCTGACAGATCAGACTAGTCTCCTGACAGATCAGACCGTCTCTCCTGGACAGATCAGACCAGTCTCTGGAACAGTCTCTCCTGACAGATCGGACCAGTCTCTCTTGACAGTTCGGACCGTCTCTCCTGACAGATTAGACCAGTCTCTCCTGACAGATCGGACTAGTCTCTCTGACAGATCGGACCGTCTCCTGACAGATCGGACTAGTCTCTCCTGACAGATCAGACCGTCTCTCCTGACAGATCAGACTAGTCTCTCCTGACAGATCGGACCGTCTCTCCTGACAGATCGGACCGCCTCTCCTGACAGATCGACAGTCTCTCTGACAGATCAGACCGTCTCCCTGACAGATCGACCGCCTCTCTTGACAGATCGGACATTCTCTCCTGACAGATCGGACCGTCTCTCCTGACAGATCAGACCGTCTCTCCTGACAGACCAGTCTCTCCCGACAGATCAGACGGTCTCTCCTGACAGATCAGAACGTCTCTCCTGACAGATCAGACTAGTCTCTCATGACAGATCAGACTAGTCTCTCCCTGACAGATCAGACCTTCTTTCCTGACAGATTAGACCGTCTCCTGACAGATCAGACCGTCTCTGACTAGTCTCTCCTGACAGATCAGACCGTCTCTCCTGACAGATCAGACCGTCTCTCCTGACAGATCAGACCGTCTCTCCTGACAGATCAGACTAGTCTCTCCTGACAGATCAGACTAGTCTCTGCTGACAGATCGGACCGTCTCTCCTGGACAGATCGGACAGTCTCTCCTGACAGATCAGACCGTCTCTCCTGACAGATCGACCGTCTCTCCTGACAGATCGGACCGTCTCTCCTGACAGATCAGACAGTCTCCCTGACAGATCGGACAGTCTCTCCTGACAGATCAGACCGTCTCTCCTGACAGATCGGACCGTCTCTTGACAGATCGGACAGTCTCTCCAACAGATCAGACCGTCTCCTGACAGATCAGACCGTCTCTCCTGACAGATCGCACCGTCTCTCTTTGACAGATCGGACAGTCTCTCCTGACAGATCAGACCGTCTCTCCTGACAGATCAGACCCGTCTCTCCTGACAGATCAGACCGTCTCTCCTGACAGATCAGACTAGTCTCTGGAACAGTCTCTCTGACAGATCAGACTTAGTCTCTCCCTGACAGATCAGACTAGTCTCTCCAGACTGATGAGACCGTCTCTCCTGACAGATCAGACCGTCTCTCCTGACAGATCAGACCGCTCTCTCCTGACAGATCAGACTAGTCTCTCCTGACAGATCAGACCGTCTCTCCTGACTGATGAGACCGTCTCTCCTGACAGATCAGACCGTCTCTGGACTAGTCCTCCTGACAGATCAGACCGTCTCTCCTGACAGATCAGACCGTCTCCCCTGACAGATCAGACCAGTCTCTCCTGACAGATCGGACAGTCTCTCCTGACAGATCAGACCGTCTCTCCTGACAGATCAGACCGTCTCTGGACTAGTCTCTCCTGACAGATCGGACCGTCTCTCCTGACAGACCAGTCTCTCCTGACAGATCAGACCGTCTCTCCTGACAGATCAGACCGTCTCTCCTGACAGACCAGTCTCTCCTGACAGATCAGACCGTCTCTCCTGACAGATCAGACCGTCTCTCCAGACAGATCAGACTAGTCTCTCCTGACAGATCAGACTAGTCTCTCCTGACAGATTCAGACCGTCTCTCCTGACAGACCAGTCTCTCCTGACAGATCAGACCGTCTCTCCTGACAGATCAGACCGTCTCTCCAGACAGATCAGACCGTCTCTCCTGACAGATCAGACCGTCTCTCCTGGGACAGATCAGACCGTCTCTCCGACAGATCAGACCGTCTCCTGACAGATCAGACCGTCTCTCTGACAGATCGACGTCTCTCTCTGACAGATCGGATCGTCTCTCCTAACAGATCAGAACGTCTCTCCGACAGATCAGACCGTCTCTCCTGACAGATCAGATCGTCTCCTGACAGATCAGGATTATTCTCTCCTGACTAGATCAGACCGTCTCCTGGACAGATCAGATTAGTCTCTGGAACAGAGTCTCTCCTGACAGATCGGACCGTCTCTCCTGACAGTTCGACCGTCTCTCCTGACAGATTAGACCAGTCTCTCCTGACAGATCACACCAGTCTCCCTGACAGATCGGACCGTCTCTCCTGACAGATCGACTAGTGTCTCTCCTGACAGATCAGACCGTCTCTCTTGACAGATCAGATTCGTCTCTCCAGAGAGATCAGACCGTGTCTCCTGACAGATCAGACCAGTCTCTCCTGACAGATCAGGACTAGTCTCCAACAGTTGTCTCCCTGACAGATCAGACTAGTCTCTCCTGACAGATCAGACTACGTCTCTCCTGAACGAGACCGTCTCTCCCTGACAGATCAGACCGTCTCTCCTGACAGATCAGAACGTCTCTGACAGATCAGACTAGTCTCTCCTGACAGATCGGACCGTCTCTCCCGACTGATGAGACCGTCTCTCCACAGATCAGACGTCTCCGACCAGTCTCGACAGATCAGACCGTCTCTCCTGACAGATCAGACCGTCTCTCGACAGATCTAGACCAGTCTCTCCTGACAGATCGGACAGTCTCTCCTGACAGATCAGACCGTCTCTCCCTGAACAGATCAGACGTCTCCTGGACAGTCTCTCCTGACAGAATCAGACCCCGTCTCTCCTGACAGACCAGTCTCCGTGACAGATCAGACCGTCTCTCCTGACCAGTGAGTGTCTCTCCTGACAGACCAGTCTCTCCCAGATCAGACGTCTCTGACAGATCAGACCGTCTTTCCAGACAGACTCACTAGTCTCCCTGACAGATCAGACTAGTCTCTGCTGACAGATCAGACCATCTGTCTTCTGACAGATCAGACCGTCTCTCCAGACAGATCAGACCGAAATCTCTCGACTGATCAGACCGTCTCTCCTGACAGATCAGACCGTCTCTCTGACAGATCAGACCGTCTCTCGACAGATCAGATCATCTCTCCTAACAGATCAGACCGTCTCTCCAGAGAGATCAGACCGCCATGACAGATCAGAGCTAGTCTCTGGAACAGTCTCCCTGACAGATCAGACTAGTCTCTCCTGACTAGATCAGACCGTCTCCCCGGACAGATCAGACTAGTTCGGAACAGTCTCTCCTGACAGATCGGACCGTCTCTCCACAGTTCGGACCGTCTCTCTCTGACAGACAGACCAGTCCCTCCTGACAGACACACCAGTCTCCTGACAGATCACACCAGTCTCCCCTGACAGATCGGACCGTCTCTCCGACAGATCGACTAGTCTCCTGACAGATCAGACCGTCTCTCCTGACAGATCAGACTAGTCTCCTGACAGCTTTCGGACCGTCTCTCCTGACAGATCAGACAGTCTCTCCTGACAGATCAGACCGTCTCTGACAGATCGGACCGTCTCTCTTGACAGATCGGACATTCTCTCCTGACAGATCAGACCGTCTCTCCCGACAGATCAGACAGTCTCTCCTGACAGACCAGTCTCTCCTGACAGATCAGACGGTTCTCCCCTGACAGATCAGAACGTCTCTCCCTGACAGATCAGACTAGTCTCTCGTGACAGATCAGACTAGTCTCTCCGACAGATCAGACCTTCTTTCCTGACAGATTAGACCGTCTCCTACAGATCAGACCGTCTCTGGACTAGTATCTCCTGACAGATCAGACCTTCTCTCCTGAAAGATCAGACCGTCCCTCCCACAGATCAGACCGTCTCTCCTGACAGATCAGACTAGTCTCTCCCGACAGATCAGACTAGTCTCTGCTGACAGATCGACCGATCTCTCACACCGACAGATCGGATAGTCTCTCCCGACAGATCAGACCGTCTCTCACACCTACAGATCGGACCGTCTCTCCGACAGATCGGACCGTCTCTCTGACAGATCAGACAGTCTCTCCTGACAGATCGGACAGTCTCTCCCGACACAGATCAGACCGTCTCTCCTGACAGATCGAACCGTCTCTCTTGACAGATCGGACAGTCTCTCCTGAAGATCAAGACTAGTCTCTCCTGACACTGATGAGACCGTCTCTGACAGATCAGACCGTCTCCTGACAGATCAGACCGTCTCTCCGACAGATCAGATTCAGTCTCTCCTGAAAGATCAGACCGTCTCTCGACTGATGAGACCGTCTCTCCTGACAGATCAGACCGTCTCTGGACTAGTCTCTCCTGACAGATCAGACCGTTCTCCTGACCGATCAGACCGTCTCCTGACACAGATCAACCAGTCTCCTGACAGAGTCGGACAGTCTCTCCTGACAGATCAGACTGTCTCCTGACAGATCAGACCGTCTGGACTAGTCTCTCCTGACAGATCACAGACCGTCTCTCCTGACAGACCAGTCTCTCCTGACAGATCAGACCGTCTCTCCTGACAGATCAGACCGTCTCTCCTGACAGACCAGTCTCTCCTGACAGATCAGACCGTCTCTCCTGACAGAGTCAGACCGTCTCTCCAGACAGATCAGACTAGTCTCTCCTGACAGATCAGACTAGTCTCTCCTGACAGATCAGACCGTCTCTCTCCTGACAGATCAGACCGTCTCTCTCCAGACAGATCAGACCGTCTCTCCTGACAGATCAGACCGTCTCTCCTGACAGATCAGACCGTCTCTCCTGACAGATCAGACCGTCTCTCCTGACAGATCAGATCATGTCTCCTAACAGATCAGACCGTCTCCAGACAGATCAGACCGTCTCTCTGACAGATCAGACTAGTTCAGCGAACAGTCTCCCCTGACAGATCAGACTAGTCTCCTGACAGACTCAGACCGTCTCTCCTGACAGATCAGACTAGTCTCCGGGAACAGTCTCTGACAGATCGGACCGTCTCTCCTGACAGTTCGACCGTCTCCTGACAGATCAGACCAGTCTCTCCTGACTGAATCACCCATGTCTCCCCTGACAGATCGGACCGTCTCTCCTGACAGATCGGACTAGTCTCTCCTGACAGATCAGACCGTCTCTCCCTGACAGATCAGACTAGTCTCTCCTGACAGCTCGGACCGTCTCTCCTGACAGATCAGACAGTCTCTCCTGATAGATCGGACCGTCTCTCCTGACAGATCGGACCGTCTCTCTGACAGAGATCGGACATTCTCTCCCTGACAGATCAGACCGTCTCTCCCGACAGATCAGACAGTCTCTCCTGACAGACTAGTCTCTCCTGACAAATCAGAACGTCTCTCCTGACAGATCAGGACTAGTCTCTCATGACAGATAGACTAGTCTCTCCTGACAGATCAGACCTTCTTTCAGATTAGACCATCTCTCCTGACAGATGAGTGTCTGGACCAGTATCTCCTGACAGATCAGACCTTCTCCTGAAAGATCAGACCGTCTCTCCTGACAGATCAGACCGTCTCTCTGACAGATTCCAGACTAGTCTCTCCTGACAGATCAGACTAGTCTCTGCTGACTCGGACCGTCTCTCCTGACAGATCGGACAGTCTCTCCTGACAGATCAGACCGTCTCTCCTGACAGATCGGACCGTCTCTCCTGACAGATCGGACCGTCTCTCCTGACAGATCAGACAGTCTCTCCTAAGATCGGACAGTCTTCCTCCTGACAGATCAGACCGTCTCTCCCTGACAGATCGACCGTCTCTCTTGACAGATCGGACAGTCTCTCCGAACAGATCAGACCGTCTCTCCGACAGATCAGACCGTCTCTCCCGACAGATCGCACCGTCTCTCCTAGCCAGATCGACAGTCTCTCCTGACAGATCAGACCGTCTCTCCTGACAGATCAGACCGTCTCTCTGGACAGATCAGACTAGTCTCTGGAACAGTCTCTCCTGACAGATCAGACTAGTCTCTCCTGACAGATCAGACTAGTCTCTCCTGACTGATAGACCGTCTCTCCGACAGATCAGATGTCTCTCCCTGACAGATCAGACCGCTCTCCTGACAGATCAGACTAGTCTCTCCTGACAGATCAGACCGTCTTCTGACTGATGAGACTGTCCTGACAGATCAGAATCCGTCTCC
This sequence comes from Salmo salar, assembly GCF_905237065.1. Lineage (NCBI taxonomy): Eukaryota > Metazoa > Chordata > Actinopteri > Salmoniformes > Salmonidae > Salmo > Salmo salar. The sequence continues at coordinate 674 of NW_025550454.1, read as the reverse complement.
GGACTAGTCTCTCCTGACAGATCAACAGGACCGTCTCTCTGTAGAAGATCAGACGGCCTCTCCTGACAGATCAGACCAGTCTCTCCTGACACAGACTCCGACAGTCTCTCCTGACAGACCGTCCTGTCTCCTGCATTGTGATCGGACCGTCTCTGACCCAGTCTCTCCTGACAGATCAGACCTGTCTCTCCTGACTGACCACAGTCTCTCCTGACAGGGACCAGACCGCTCTCTCTCCTGGACAGATCAGACTAGCCTCTCCTGGACAGACTCAGACCGTCTCTCCTGACAGATCAGACCGCTTCCTCCTGACAGACTCAGACCGTTCCTCCAGACAGACTGTGACTAGTCTCCGACAGATCAGACTAGTCTCTCCTGATAGATCAGACCGCCCTCCTGACAGACCAGTCTCTCCTGACAGATCAGACCGTCTCTCCTGACAGATCAGACCGCCTTCCTCCAGACAGATCAGACCGTCTCTCCTGACAGATCAGACCGGCTCTCTGACAGATCAGACCGCCTCTCCTGACAGATCAGACCGTCTCTCCTGACAGATCAGAACGCCTTCTCCTGACAGATCAGACTAGTTTCGCGACAGACTAGACTAGTTTCTCCGACAGCAACCACAGATTAGACCTCCGTCTCTCTTGACAGATCAGACCGTCTCTGACTAG